>NC_041383.1:89674629-89689419 GCF_002162155.2 Triticum dicoccoides
GGAGGGGGGACACATCCTCGAAGGGGGAAAACAGCTCTTGTAGTGCCACGAGGGTTGTAACCTCAAACGGGGCATTGACCATCTCAGTAGTGGTCGTGAGCGTATCTGGGGTCGGCTCGGTGGCTGCCTCCATCTTCTTGGAGCTCTCTGTCTCGTGGGGATTAGCCTCCCGCGTCTGCACCAATATCGACAGATCTTTGCCTCGTTCTCCTTGGTCCATCATGAAACTGATGAATACTAGTAGACCACTGAAAAGAAACACAATCGCAATGACAATGATGCAAAAAAGAGAGTGAGGATCGGTTACTGCTTTGCAAAAGTTTTTTTTTCTCTGAACGAAAATATACCAACGTCACGGATCCGCTTACCTTCCCTTCGTTGGGAGAGAAGAACAGTAGCAGATGCGAGTGTTGCCTTTCTTAAAGACGGTGAGGGAGAAGGGGATTCAGCAAAGAGTGAAATGAGACCTCTTCCAATGCAAAGGTGCTTAGATGAGGTGCTAAGTGCATTAAATATCTTAGCAACTCATCTCCCCAGTGTATAGGTGCTTAACTTGTTATTGCTAAGCATACTTTATTTAATGAGTTAGCACCTAAAGTCTTTCATGCATTGGTCAAATTGTTTCATTTAAGTGGTTTTCCTAGGTTCTCGCGCTTGGCATTGGTTCTTCCTGGGGTCACCAAAATGCTCTCTCCCCTCATTAAATGTTGTGCCATGTCATTTTTTCGCTTATGTAGCATGCTTAGCACCTGTCCATCATGGAGCACTGGGAAGGGCCTGATGGTTGCTTCGTCCGTCAAACTTAGACTGCCGGGGGTGGGGTTTTGTGATACGACGGCTCGTTACTGCCGCGCTACGACCGGGGTGACTCTCCGCCTGCATACTGCCTTATAATTTGGTGGATGGCATTTGGGCCCGCGCACTGCATGGCCCGCATGTCGGTGAACAAAAGTATAACGGCATTCAGTAGAGGGAGACGTTTCAATGACCCAGGAGGAGCCAGAAGCGGTAGAGTGTCTCCACTGTACTAGTAGTAATTGTTTTTCTGGGTAGCTGTAGAGTGTCTCCACTATACTAGTAGTAATTGTTTCTCTAGGCCCAAGACAAAACAGCCCATCCACACTAGTAAATAGTAAAATCAATTCAAAAGCCCTATATTTACTGAATGAGAGGCGCTACCCACACCCAGCACACCGCCCCCCAAAAAAACATGGGTCCTCTTCTTCCTCCTCGCTCCCACCCACCTCACGTCAGCTCGCTCCACTAGTACCCCCAAATTCCTCACCTCACTCCTACAGAAAACCCCAGCTCCCCTTCTTCCTCACTACTACAGAAAAAACCTCAGCTCCCCTTCTTCTTCACTCGCACTACAACTAGTCTTGTCATTCGTTACTCTGCTCAAATCCGTGAGCGCGACGCGATGCCCTCGAGGAAAATGGAGTCGCCTGACCCCAGCGCCAAGAAGATGAGGCTCCCGCCAGCGACGATGCCTGTGGTAGATCCCGCACCCGGCAGCGCGGGAGAAGCGGTGACCCCGCCCCCACCGGATCCCAGGAACCCGTAGAATCTCGGGTGGACCGCATCAGCGATCTCCCGGACGCCGTCCTTGCGGAGATCATCTCGCTTCTCCCCACCAAGGATTGATGCCGTATCCAAGTCCTCTCAATTCCGTGGCGCCCTCTATGGCGCGCCGTGCCCCTTAATCTCGACTGTCGTCAGCTATCTCTCTTCAATGATTTTGAAATCCCCAGAGCCATCATCTCCTCCCACCAGGGCTCCGTTCAAAGCCTCTGCATCCCGACATGCTACCTGAGCAAGCATACCATGCCCTGCACGGTGGAAGCCTGGCTGAAATCCCCTGAATTCACAAAACTACAGCTGCTTGAGTTGTACTATTCCCCTGGAAATCACATACCACATATCGAACGCCATGAACTTGTGCCGTCAGCACCAATGTCCATCTCGCGGTTTTCCTCCTCTCTCCACACCGTCACCTTTGTGTTGTGCTACCTACCAGACAATCTGGTACTAAACTTCGACTCCCATTTCTCAAGAAACTTTCACTTGTGCTGGTTCGTATATTGGAGGCCTCATTGCACAGCATCATCCACTCCAGTTGCCCTGCCCTGGAGTTCTTGGTGCTTGTTTTCACAGTTAGAATCGGTTGTCTCCAAATAAAGTCGTCTAACCTTGTAAGAATTGGAATTTCTTTTGACGGAAGGCAGCTCATCATCCAAGACGCCCCTTCACTTCAAAGGTTGATCCTTGATTCTAGTTATTCACCGTTGCAAATAACCGTCCTCTCTGCGCCTAAACTGGAGACCTTGGGTGTAATACATGATCTCTGTGCTCATTTCAATATGGTGTTTGGCTCCACAGTTCTTCAGGTACTTTATATTATCATCTACACTTGTAACCATAAGTTGCATTTTAAATTTCTGCCCATAAGTTATATATCATCTTGGAGTACACATTTTGTACTAATATTATGTTCTATGCTCAATGAAGAGTCTCTCCATGGATGGCCTATCAATGGTGCTGGATTCTGTCAAGATCTTATATATCCAAATGATTAGTTTTGATCTGAACAAGATTATTGGCTTGCTGCAATGCTTTCCATGTCTGGAGAAGTTGTATATAAAGGTGATAATTTCACACGCACATTGGAAGCCCGCATATAGTGTACTAGAATTAACCGTTCAGCTATTGCTCTTTCGACACTCTTTTTTTAGACCTTAGCTGTTTTCAATCTTCATGTCTATTTAGGCAACAGGACGGGGTAAGAAAGTTATAACCAATCAGTGGATTCGTAAGCATCGGGATTTTCTCACTTCTCATGAGATTCGATTGAAGACAATAACGCTAGAACGATATGTAGCCAACCGTGCAAACACTAGATTTGTCATATTCTTCCTGCTAAATGCGAGGTTACTATTGTCCATCAGGCTTAAGTTTATCAGCAGCATGGTTTTGACGGATGGGTATGTCGAAGAGCAAAAAAAGGAGTTTCAGGTGGGCAAAAGAGCATCTGAACGTGCCAGGCTTCTATTTACAACATATTGTGGTCATAATCCAGTAAATCTTATGACCCAGGATGTTCATTCTATGGACCTGACCGATCCATCTGACTGTGACTGCCGAAAACAATGCTGGAGTTAGATGTTGTCGCCCTTTTCAACCTGGGTTTTTTTGTAAACCTGATGAACAATTAATCCTCGTGCTTTTGTACAGTTTGTAAGCTGGAGTTAGATGTTCCTGCCCTTTTCAACTTGGCTGTGACTGTCATATTTTCTTTGAAACAAGGCATGGCTTGCCATTCGTTTAATTTAGAGTGAAATATTGTAACAAATCCCAACCAAGGGACATAACATCACTCTCGCTGGCTGCTTGAGCTCACTGTGCATTACAGAAGCCAAGTGATTAGCCCCTACAAGCACCCACAAACTTATTTCGAACTAGCACATCAAATGGGCTGTAAATTTTCATAGGAAAGGCTGCATGACCATGACAGATTTAGATTTTGACATTTGGGATCTGCGAGGGAAATATCCTAGCCAGTCAACAAACGATTCTGCCTACCAGCCGTTGGATTGACATCCAACATCTGTCGTGTATCTTCTATCTCTTGTCTTCTTCCTCCAGCCGCCGAAACCGAACCACCCCGTCGGCTCCGCCTGCTCCCGCATCCCATGGTTGGCTGCGCCTCCGCCGCCCTACCGTACGTACCCTCCAACGTTGGCCAGTCCTTCCCTCTATTCCCCCACACTTCCTGTTATTCTCCTGCGATGTCAGCCCCAACACGCACATGCACCCGAACCAATCAGCCCTCGTACTCCGCTCCGCCTGCGACTGGACCGGCGCATCTTCCACGGCTCCTATTCGTTCCGTCTGAGGCCTCATCGTCGTCCTCTACCTTGCGGCCTTGGTTCGCTCGCCATGCATGGTGCGCCGCCCTCTTGCGTTGTCAACGTCGTCAACAACCAAGAGGAACAAGGAGATGATTGTACGTGGAGAGGATGACAGTAGGGACCCACCAGCGTCATGGCAATACGCAAGCAAGTGCCTCTGTATTACAAGCCCAAAAATATGGTTCCTCCTAATGGTTGGACATCTGCGGCTCACGCCATTGTCAACATAGTCAATAAACGAGAGAATTACACTACGAGCGGCTGACAACAGGGACCCAGCAGGTCGCGCAGTTTTTTTTTTTTTTTGAGGAACAAGCAGTTGTTATTTATACTAGTTTTAGCGACGGATCAGGGTAAAAACGGGGCTGTGCGGGGGCCGTGGCCCGTCTAGCCAGGGTTTTATTTATGTTTACCACATCGTGAGCCCAGTTGTGTTTTTTTCTTGCTGAAAATGGCTAGCCCGGTTCTATTTTTTAAAAGAAATACCCAAACAAGGCCTACTTGCTATATCGGCCCTGCTTGGCTGCAAATCTTTCAAGATGAGGAGAGTTTCATCCGGTTTGCCCAGAAATGGGATGTACATTTTTAAAACACATCAAACCGGGAATTAGTTTCAATTTTTTCATTACAAGATTTTAAATTCCATTGTTTTTTATGCATGGACAATTATTTGGATTTTATATTTATATAAATTATTTTTCAAAATAGTTTGAATGTGAATCGATATTTCTGGATTAAAAACAGTTGACCGCACCGAAATATGCAAAATTCCGTATACTTTTTAACTGTGGCCACAATATGTGGTGTAATGCTAAAAAAAGAAGATGGGCTCCAAAAAAATTCTTAAGAATTAGCAAATGGGCTGTACATTATTAGAAATAATGGCAGATGGGTTGTGTGTTGTTTTCCACAGATTTGAGGCTGACTTGTGCGCCTACTACAGGTTGACGCGTATGCTTTCATTAAAAAAAGGTTGACGCACACGCAACGCCCTGTCAACTTAGTCAACACACGAGAGCAGTGACTGTCGGATGTCCATCCAACGGCCGTCGTGCTTCTTCAATCTCTGCTCTTCATGCTCCAGCCGCTCAAACAAGCGCCGGTGGGACTGCCTGCTCCCTCCTCCCTGCGGCCGGCTGTGCTACCGTGCAGGCCTCACCACCCCACCGTACTCCCATCGCTGGCCTAGCCATCCCTCTACTCACCCACACCTGTTGTTATTCTCCGACGACGGCAGACGAACTAGTAAATCCTCGTACAGTCGTACTCCCCTCCACGTGGGAAACAACTGCCGAGTCTTCCCTGCCTCCGTGTCGTTCCCTTCCTAGGCCTCGCCGTCGTCCACCGCCCTGGTGCTCTCGGCGCGGTCCGGTCAACATGGTCAACGACCTATATGCATCTGAAGTGGACTGTATGTGGAGAGGCCGACAGCTGGGTCCACGGCCGCACACAAGGAAATGCCTCCTTATTACACGCAAAATAATGATTTCTCCACCTGACATCAGGGACCCACCGAAAGGGCCTATGTATTTCGTGAAAAAAAGTTACCGCCGCTGACAGCTCGGACCCACCAGCTATATCTTCGCACGCAAGGAAGTGCCTCCTTATTACGCACAAAAAAAATGAATACTCCCCCTGTTAGCTGGGACCCAGTATAGTGGCAGGCTGACTTGTGGGCCTACTAAGTTGACAGGGATGGAGGGCTTTGTCAACTTAGTCAATATGCACGATTCTAGCTCCAGTGACCGTACGATGTCCATCCAACGGCCGTAGTGCTTCTTCAACCTCTGGTCTTCTTGCTCCAGCCGCCCAAACCAGCGCCGGTCGTGCCTCGTGTTCCTGCCTCCCGTGGCCGGCTACGATGCGACGGAGGCCTCACCGCCTCCTACTACTCCCACCGCTGGCCAGGCCATCCCTCTACTCACCCACACCCCTGTTATTCTACGGCGATGGCAGCCTCACACCGCAGCGAACCAGTGAACCCTCGTACTCCTCTACGCGTGGATATCCACTTCCGTATCTTCCCCGGCTCCACGTCGTCCCCTTCCAAGGCCTCGCCGTCGTCAACTACCCTGGTGCTCTCAACGCGGCGTGGTCAACATGGTCAAGGAACGGCTTCCATCGGACATGGACTATACGTGGAGAGGCTGACAACTGGGTCCACGGCCGCAGCAAGGAAGTGCCTCCTTATTACGCACAAAATAATTATTCCTCCACCTGACAGCGGGGACCCATTGGACGGGCCATCGTATTTCACAAAAAAAATGTTTCCCCCTGACTGCTGGGACCCACCAGCTACACCTTCGCACGCAAGGAAGTGCGTCCGGGCAAAAAAAATGATTCGCCCTCTAACTGCTGGGACCCACCAGCTACACCTTCGCACGCAAGGAAGTGCGTCCGGACAAAAAAAATTCGCCCCCCTGACTGCTGGGACCCACCAGCTACATCTTCGCACGCAAGGAAGTGCCTGACAGTCGGGACCCACCTGGTCGTAGCATACGTAGCGTTGTCATTCTAGTCGCGAACGTGTACGTACATACTGGTGGATGTAGAGGTGCGCACATGTCGTAGTAGAGGCGCGCACGTAGCATGTACATGTACATACAGCGGCTAGGGTGCAAGAAAGAAAATACGGCCACGTATGTGTACATACGGGCGGGGTCTCGAACGCCTACTCGCGCATATATACGTACGGCCAGGGCTCGTGTACATTGGCTGGGTCGGAACGGAGAAACATCGTCATCGTCGTGTTCATGGGGAGCCAACCGGCTGGGTCGGAACGGAATGCGTGGTCGTGTTCATAGGGAGGGCTTGGACAGAACAGGCGATGGAAACAAGGCATGACATACCGCAGAACGGAGGAAACAGACCTCCTACATTCGGAACGGGATCCTGTTGATCACGAGGGGTCTGACGTACCACACAACGGAGGAAATGGACCTCCTACGGTCAAAACGGGGGTCCTGTTGATCAGGAGGGGTGTGGAGTACAGCAAAACAAAAGAAACAGGCACTACCAAAAAAATACACTTCCGTGATGATACGTGTTTGTCACAGTAGGTCACGTTTTTTGTCATGCATGTACATCCATGACAAATTTATGACAAAATCGAGATAGTCATACCTGTGCTGTCGTGGAAGTGTTCGATGACATTACCAAAATTATCATCATGGAAGTGTCCACTTCCATGACGATAAATCATGTGTCACAGAAGTGCTTTCGTGACCGACACGTGGCATCCACCATAACGGAACGCCATTAAGCTATTGGGTCGGGTTTTGGATCCGATAACCCGTTAACAGCCCCGACCAATGGGGATTTTCCACGTGTAAAATCATCATTGGCTGGAGGAAACACGTGTCGGCTCATTGTTGGGACAGATGTCATCCACTCATTGGACAGAAGGCGCCTATGATACGTCGACACATGGCACGGCCCAACAGAGGCCCATTCCTGTGAAAAGGTCGGTCCGTTTGACTTGGTCAAAAGGTGACGGGCCGGCCCATGGAAAGCCTGTTAACGGCCTGTTTGCATATAGCCCATTTACAGCCCGCTAACCCAAAGCCTGTTATGCCCTATCCGAATTAGGCCTCCAATATGATTCCAGCCCGTTTTCACTTCTGGCCCATGTATGGCCCATGACGTCTTTCGGCCCATATGAGGCCCTATGTAACTCTTGTCCTATTAACGGCCCGTGGTGAAACTGGCCCGCGATGAACAGCGTATTACTTTAGACCCATTAATGGCCCGTGCTGAAACTGGCCCGTAATGAACAATGTATCGCTTTATACCCATTAAGGGCCCGTTATTCAGTTGGGCCGTTTACAGCCCATGTTATCTTTCGGCCTTCTCAGAGCCCATTTATTCTTGGGCTTATTTGCAGCATTCGGTTACTTACGGCCCGTTACTGTCATTTTCTGCTTGTGGGCCAAATTCAGCCTGTCGTTACAGTCGGCCTGTTTGTGGTCTGTTAGTCTGTTGGGCCATTTTCATAGCATCACCAAATACGGCCTATTAACGGCCCGTTATGGTCAGCCAATAAAACGTACGATTTCCATTATAGGCCCGTCTACGGCCCATTAAAGGCCAGTACAAGACCCATAAATGAGTCAGCGGCCCATGGATCCTACGTGACGTAGAAGGCCCATGGATCCTGCGAGACGTAGGAGGCCCATGGACACAGCGAGACGTAGAAGACCCATGGATCCTACAAGATGTAGAAGGCCCATGGATCCTACGAGACGTAGAAGGCCCATGGATCCTACGAGACGTAGAAGGCCCATGGTCGGGCGAGTTGGCCCCCGTTTGAATGATATAACATATTCAAAGAATTATCCTACTCAATAGTATCACCTCTAAAAAGCATACACTATACAACAAAGAGATCAACGCATAGAAAGGTAGAATAATCCTACACTATACAATAAAGAAATTACAGCCGATTATACCCACTGGGCATTATGGTACGGCACAGGTGATAATAAAGCATACACAAACATCAAATTACATACACTGGGCAAATACGGCTCATACATCATGGACGCGCATCAACTTAACTCGATTTGAACTATAATCTCTTCAGAAAATTGGATTGGCCGGATTCAGATAGCACAAATTTTAGTCTGCAAAATCTCCAATTCCTTCATGGTTACCTTGGTGTCTTGTTTCATTTTTTTGACTCCTGCATCTAATACCTGCATGTCCAGTCTCAACTTGTTGATTATACGTTGATAATCATGTACACGTTGTCTTGCCACCTCTAGTTGATGCTCAAGAACATCAGCACATTCCAATTCCAATCCATAATCATTCGGTAACGTCCATGCCGCACTGCTCGAAGATTTTTGTGTTGATGTCACTTCATCCTGAAATGTTTCTCTAAGTACACATGACTAGGGCAAATATATAGTTACAACAGTGAAGCGAACAAGACACTATTTTGTACTACATGGCAAAACAGGACTAACAATAATGTTACACGTCACTTTCACAAAAAAATGTTACACATCATGAAGCATAAGCAGGTGATATTTTAAAAATTATAAAAAAAGATAGTCTATGCAGCCTGCATACAGAAATCCCTCTTAGCTCACCAGAGGAGCATGATGTTGGGGCCCAATCGAAAACACAGACAAGTTACAAATTTAGACAACACGTTGTGTATAAGTAAGCAAGCGGTTGGCCATTCTGTACCTCAATTAAAGTCTTAGGGAGCATAATGAACAGCAGAGGGTTTCATACAAACATACTACAGCAGGCAAAACTATGCAATCATTAGCATAGTATAAACTAGATTGTGAGCCTCATGCAATAATAATTGGTTAATAGACTTCAAAGCTTCAGGCACACTTCGGCAGAGTAATTCAATGGTAAGGCCGTTAATTATGTCAACTAATAGTGATACAAGTACCGAACATCAGGCATAATTATTTGGGCATCTCATTAAGTGAGGACAAATAAAGCAATTGAAAAGAGAAAATTAACTATGCCTGAAACAAACAAGGAATTGAACTGTTGAGTTGCATACAGTGACTTACCTTAGCAGGTTGAAGAGGCTCAGCGCAGCTCCTACTTCTCTTGCAAGGCTCCTTCCTAACATCTTGTACTTGGAAATCCTCAATCTTATCTTCATTGCACCCCCTCTGCAAGGTGACACAAACTAGTTACTCGTCTCCTTGGAAGATAAATATGCATACTTTCCAGTCTGTGAACACAAAAGGATGAGATTATAACAAAACAACACCACATAATGAAACATGCTGCATCTCTTGCACTTGCACACAATGAAATGAGCATTTACTATGTCTGCACTATGTAAAAACTAGGCATACCTTTGAACTGGATCTCCAGGTACTCTTGGAGAGCCTACTGTAGTGTACAGCCAAACCTTTATTCACCTATCAGTTAGACAAGGCCCCACTATAGCAGCCCTTAGTGTTTAAATCGTTGACAAGCTCTCTTAGAGTGTTAGGTCAAGAACAGCAAGTAATCAAAGCAAACAGTCCTAATATGGTTGGCTGATGCAAACAAGAAATTGAACAGATGTGTGAGCAAATCTTACATATCAAGAAAAGAAGCAAAGAAGGAGGCTTAAAGACCATCACTTGACTGACCAGATTTAAGGGGCATTTAAACATCATGTGCAACATATGAACTAACATAAACATTGCATATTCCAGATTCTACAATGGAATGCACATGTATTAGGTTATGCCATGTATGATGATGCCTAAATGTACAGATAGCAGGCAGGAGTAATTCATCATTGCACGCACAATTGAATTGCAGGTTAAGGGCTAGTTCGATTCCGCCTTTTGAGGGTATATTGTCAAAATAAGCCATAAAAGATGTAAAGAAGTCATTTTTGAGTTATGGGCTTGGGCTTAACTAATTTTGCTTTGGAGGGGGGTGTTTCGGGTAGAACCTCACTAAAAATTGAAGGGAAGGGGAATGATGAGTTGCTACAAGTTGCTCCTGCTGCTGCTATATGATGAATTGCTATGAGCTGCTCCTGCTGCTGCTATATGATGAATTGCTATGAGCTGCTGCTGGTATATGATGAATTGCAGACTGCTGCTGTTGTATGATGAGTTGTTATGAGTTGCTGCTGCTGCAATATGATGAGTTGCTACAAGCTGCTCCTGCTGCTGCTATATGATGAATTACTATGAGCTGCTCCTGCTGCTGCTATATGATGAGTTGCTATGAGCTACTGCTGGTATATGATGAATTGCAGACTGCTGCTGCTGTGTGATGAGTTGCTATGAGCTGCTGCTGCTGCTATATGATGCTTTCAGGTGGTGCTGCTATATGATAATAACCAGCCACTTGGACCATCGAATTTCAACAAATAATTGTTCTTCATTTAAATGTGGGTCATGCGTTCTTCGTTTAAATTAGGCAATGGGATCTCTATGGAAAACATTGACCAAAGCAGATTGTGCCAAGTAGATGGTATCTTTGTATTTGCATTTTGAGCAAATAGTGATGGTCTGTTTTCCTATCATATTAATTACTGCACTGGGTTCAATTTGTGATGTTTGCAAGTCAAATTAATTTCCATATGTGCAGAAAAATGAAAAATATATATATAATGCAATCTAGACTTTCCACTGATCATACCAAAGATAAGCTGAAAACGCAATGAAAAGAACTGGTTGGCATATTACATGGAGCTTATATTCACACGTGCTTATTTTCTTAGGATAACTCGTAATAACTGTCCCTAAGAAACTTGGCTAATAGAACTGGCATACAAATAACATGTCACAATGATTGCAATGGAGGAGTGACGTACCATAGCACACTGTATAGGCTCACCGCTGCGTCTCCTTTTTTGCGATGTTCCATGAAATTGCCACATACATCTTGTACTTTTTCATTGAGTAACCCTATCTGCAGGTTGACACGGCTAATTCAGACATCTCTACATGATACTACATTGCATATCCCTTGCGCATATTTAAACCACCAATTAATGATTGTGTGTGTACCATAAACGAGCCATGACTATGTATGCTGGACTGGCAGGCACTCTAAGGGAGCCTAATGTAGCGCACTGGAATTCCTACATGCCACCTACGATTTTGTGTAATGTACTGCCCCTGTTCCTAAATATATGTCTTTGTAGAGATTCCAGTATGGACCACATACAAATGTATATAGATGCATTTTCGAGTGTAGATTCACTCATTTTGCTCCGTATGTAGCCTATAGTGGAATCTCTAGAAAGACTTATATTTAGGAACGGAGGTACGAGGTAGTATCATGTATGACATCTACATATCTAATTTAGCAGCCAGTAGTAGAATCATTGTCTGCACAAAGGGATTACTGGTCGAAAATCCTAGCAAAGCACGCTGGTAGCACAGAACAATACAAGAGAGAGAGACGCACTTACAAGATCATAGCAATGCCTCAGTCCAGGATCTTGGTTGGCCAAGCCGTTAGATCCAGAAGAAACATCGTCCTTGTAGTTTTTTCCAGCTGCATAACAGGTAACAGCGACCCGTTAGTATATTTGAAGTACATCGGGCAGGTGATGCTGGACGGGTTTAAAGGTGACAAGTACCTAGGTCGTGGCGGGTGCTTGGCATCTCTCTAGATGGTGGGAATCAGGTTAGAAACGTCAAGGGTGATGACGCTGCGCTGGCTATCGGGGTACGGTAAGGAGATCTAGAACCGTTGAGTAGGGTGTTTGTGGAGCGGCTCCGGTAGGGTGGACTACAGTGTGGGCAAAGCGGATCTGTGGTCGTGGACGAGGGCGTAGGTGAAGCTGCTCTGGTGGTTGGGTTAAGGATGGTGTCAACGACGCGGATCTGCGGCCGTGGACGGGGTGTCAGAAGTTGCTCCGGTGGTTGGGTTAAGGATGGTGTCGATGATGCGGATCTGCGGCCGTGGACGGGGCGTCGGAAGTTGCTTCGGTGGTCGGGTTAAGGGTGGTGTCGACGATGCGAATCTGCGGCCGTGGACGGGGCGTCAGAAGCTGCTCCGGTACGTTGGATGAGGGTGCGAGGAAGCGGATCTGAGGCCGTGGACTTGTGAGTTGGCAAAGCGGCCCCGGTAGGGTTGAGAATGGTATAGGCGAAGCTACTCCAGTAGGGTTGACGTTGGTGTCGGCGAAGCGGCTCCAGTAGGGTTGAGGAAGGTGTCGGTGAAGCACCTCCGTTAGGGTTGAGTAAGGTGTCGGCGAAGAGGATCAGAGGCCGTCGACGGGGGCGTCAGTGGGGCAGCTCCGAGGGGTGTGGACGAAGCGTCTCCGGTGGGGAGTACGAATGAGCCGCTGCAGATGCGCGGCGGTTGACGAGAGTACCGGCGAAGCAGATCCGGCGCCGTGGACAAGGTCAGCACTGAATGGGCTGTGGTATAGTGGTGGATGAGCAGTCTACTTGCTTCTAGGGGAGGTGGGAGGGGTAGATGCGGCCGCAGAAGCAGATCCGGCGAGGTGGACGCCGCTGGAAGTGAATGGGCTATGGTACACCGGTGGATGAGCAGTCTAGGGTTTCGAGAGGGGGGGAGAAAGGGCGATGAAGTACGTACGGCGTGATGTAAGATGCTCTGGTGCTATGGAGTTAGTCGTTTTTGCGGGAGGAGGGGAGAGGAAAAATGGGGGTGGCGTGTAGTGGGGGGAACCGGAAGTTACCAAAGCAGCCCCGACCTATCATGTAGATGAGGGCGGTATTGTAACTGTTGGTCTCCGTGCACCAAGGACAAAAGGGGGATTTCGCATGCTAAAGACTAAGGTGGCGGAAATTTTAGAAGGAGGCGGGAGATTTTGCCACCCGCGGGATTTTTCGCATCCAGTTTCAACTAATTTTGGACCGTGCTAGCGGGAAGGTCATGCTAGACTGTGTACACGGGGCACACGTCAGCAGTTAATAACTGGTGTGAAGTCCACCCCAGAAAAAAGACAATAACTCGGGATGATGCGCCGATAACTTGGACGTTCACACGGGCGCGGCCAATCGTACGGGTGTAGTGGCGCGTTCACAAAAAAGGGATCAAACGCTCAGCCTATGTATTTCTCGCGTAAATAGATAATTTAGTGTCATTGGTTATTTACTTTAAACATAATTCATTGACGTGTTAGTGTAGAGGCGCACAAAAAGAAATGGATATTGTAGTTAGCTACTTAAAAGTGTTACCTCATATGATTACATAGCCTCCATTTCATAAATTGCATAACCGTTGAATTCATATATGAATATTACTTATATATTACTTCAAAATAGAAACTTAAATCATCCAAGACTAATGAATTTGAATGCAAGAGTAACAATGGTGCATGTGCATGATAGCTACATTGGTTGTTTGAAGAAACATCACTATAACTTTGGCATGCACAACTGAAAAAGGTTTATTTAAATAGAAAAAAATGTGATATGTGAGTGTCCAATCTTTATAGCGTTGAATCGATATTGTACCTTTGGCCACGATACGAAGTAGATATTGACTTGTGTTCAAGCGATGCACGTCCACGGTCACTAGATAGTGATACGTGAATGAATTGTGCAATCTCTCTCACACGCATACATATCTCATTTCCCTGTGGGCATCGGAATCACACACGCGCACTTCGTGTATTTCTCTCCCTTCGTCAGGGTTAAATTCGTCTTTCTACCCCGTCCTACAAGTCTCTCACACAGAAACACACACGCTCTCTATGTCTAACACGCCCACCCCTTTAATTCCGCCCACCCACAGCCACTAACGTCTCAAAGTATAATAATGTCTCTCACACATATGCTATCTACCTATCCCTTAATATAGCTAGATATGTGTCACACAAACTCCTTCTCCCTACTAGCAAGATGCCCATGTGCGTTGCACGGAACATCAAGATGCATTTGTATGAGAAGTTTATCTTGTGGGGGAAAAGGATGAACGAGGGAATGCCTCGTTTGCAAATGCGGAGAGGGGTGTGGGTATCTTTTTGCAAAATTGCCATATTTTCCTTCATGTCCGTCGGATATAAATCGGATGGCCTATATTGTAGGATGGCAGGAACACCATCATCACCAACTCTATTTTTTTATAAGAGTAGAGATATGTGAGTGTCGCTGCCCCCTCCCCCCCCCACACACACACACTTCCCAACACCGAAGGAGTAGGGTGACACCTCGATCTTGATACTAATCTATCGACTGGCTTCTCTCTCAAACACACACACACACACTACCTGGCACCGAAGGAGTAGGGTGACACCTCGATCTTGATACTAATCTATCGACTGGATTCTCTCTCAAACATACACACACACACTACCCGGCACTGAAGGAGTAGGGTGGCACATCGATCTTGATAATAATCTATTGACTCCTCTTTCAAACACACACACACACACTCGCTAGTTGTGCCTCTGTGCCTACCGCGCACACTCTCG
>NC_041383.1:89689845-89710436 GCF_002162155.2 Triticum dicoccoides
CCCCCCAACAATGACAGCAGAAGGGTGACAACTCGATCTGATCATAATCTGTCAATTGGTTTCTCTCTCAAACATTGTGTCTCGGTGCCTCGCTCGGTAGCCCCCTCGATATGTAGACTTCTCGCGCGCGCACAAATGTAGTGACGATGACGCTGAACCCAGTGTGCCTTGTTTTTACCATCCTCATGTGATAGTTTTCACCCTGTTTTTTGTTAATTAACAAGGCAACCTTTTCTTTGTTACTACTCCCTCCGTTCCAAAATAGATGACTCAACTTTGTACTAACTTTAGTATAAATTTGGGTCATCTATTTTGGAACAGGGGGAGTACGAGTGAATCTGAAACCATTCGGGGCAGACATAAAACATATCACTTCAACCCAATTATCATAGCAACTACTTTAAAAGAAATTAGCTAGCTGCCCGTGCGTTGCACGGAACATCAAGATGCATTTGTATGAGTAGTTTATCTTGTGAGAGAAAAGGTTGAACGAGGGAAGGCCTTATTTGCGAACGTGGAGAGACATGTGGGTATATTTTTGCAAAATTGCCATAGTTTCTTTCCTATCCGTTAGATATAAATCCGACGGCCTATATTGCAGGATGGCACGCATACCATCATCACCAACTCTGTTTTCTACTCCCTCCGTACGAAAATATTTGTCATCAAAATGGATAAAAATAGATGTATCTAAAACTAAAATACGTCTAGATACATTTCCTTTTATCCATTTTGATGACAAGTATTTCCGGACGGAGGGAGTATTTGTCTTTTTAGAGATTTCAACAAGTGACTATGACCGGACCTTACCAACATACTCAAAAAATAGTCCATAATTTTGATGTTACCCTCTTTTCTTGGCGGTGCAGTGCCATCTGGATACCTCATAAATAAATCAAGGACAAATCTGACCCATTCCTGAAAAGACATACGTAGCAAAATGAGTGAATCTACACTCTAAAATATGTCTACATACACATCCGTATGTGGTAGTCCATTTGAAATATGAAAAAGACAAATATTTAGGAACGAATGGAGTATATATAAGAGTAGACATGGAGATATATCTCCAGCATGGTCTACAACAAAAATGTGCTGGGGTGGTTAGCGTCGGATGCTCGCAACGCGATGACATGAGTTCGAATTCTGTCTTTTAACTTTAGATTTGTATATTATATATTACTCTACTTATTTACTCCCTCCGTTCCTAAATATTTGTCTTTCTAAAAATTTCAACAAGTGACTACATACGGAACAAAATGAGTGAATCTACACTCTAAAATATGTCTATATACATCTGTATGTAGTAGTCCATTTGAAATCTCTAAAAAGACAAATATTTAGGAACGGAGGGAGTAATATATACTTCTTTCGCTACTGTACTGACAGTGGAACCCACAGAGTACTTAGAATATTAAGGATGGCCTTGTTTCTTTTTAACTTTCTGTACGAAGCTGTAGCCACCCTGCAAGTCATGTGTACATTGTACACGCAATTAACTTTTTATAGAGGGACAATCATACAGGCAATTAACTCAAATGGATTGGATGTCACTCTATTATTTCCAGCATAGAAAGCATCTCCAACGGCAGCCGGCAAATTTCCTCCCGCTTCCTTCCGCGGAGGACAACATCAAACGCCAGCGGCATGCATTTTACAACTCTAACCAACCAGATGAAATTCGTGCAAACACGAACTGATTTCATATAAGCATGAAGGATTCATATAAAAAAGCCGCATCTTCATATAAACATGATGGATTTCACTACAATTACATTTACATGAACTAAGAGGTGCCAATCCGACTCTCTTGTATAATTAATACTCCCTCCGTCCGGAAATACTTGTCCTAGAAATGGATATATCTAGACTTATTTTAGTTCTAAATGGCCGCCCGCGGATCCCTTTGTCTTCCTCATGTCCATCAGACACTTGCGGGGTCGACGAAGGTCCTGGGAAGAGACGAAGCAGCAAAGAAACCACCTGAATCCGCGGCCGTCGCCTCGGCGGTCGCCTTCATGGGTCCCAAGTGGCGGCGGCCTCCCGTGTTCTACTTCTCCTCGATGACGGCAGCGGACAGGGAGAGGCTGGCCACCGACTGGTCGCTCTCCATGCACCCAGCTTCTGTCTCTGCCTGCATGGCGCTGCCGCAGGCACGGGAGGCGCGCCCACAGACACGGGAGGTGCGCCCACCACAAACACTGGTGGCGCGGTACGACGCGACAGCGATAGCGCCCGTACCGGCGTGCTCGCCGCCGTGCCGGCGTGGAGCAACTCGCCACTCCTCATCGAGATGAACTGGAGCGGCGAGTTGCTGAACCACACGCCTGCTTGGGGCGGCAACTGGCTCCGTCGGGCCAAGCGAGGTTGGTGAAGCACCAAGCGGCCTCGCCCATATCCGTAGGGCTTGGCGGGCCACCCAGCCGGGTAATATGCCGGAGAACGGCTCATCGGAAGCCATCAGAAGGGTGGAGCAAATGGTGAAGGAGGAGATGGGGGAGCGGCGGAGGGGTGCGATTCTTGCCCGCTGTCTGTCTGGCCTCGTGTAAATAGAGGGCGGACGGTAGGAGCTTGGCCGGCGTCTGGCCTCGTTTAAACTAAGGGCGGACGGGAGGATCTTGGCCGGTGTTGCGTTTAATTCCGGCCTGCTCATGAATGGACGTGTGGCCGGAGTAGGATTCTCGGTTTGCATGCGGGTTTAACGAAGGGGTTTAATGGAGGCGCCGGGCGCGCAGGCAGCGCAGTACTATTCGATTTGACAGCATTAATGAGCCGTCAAATCACAAAGGCCCTCGCCTCTCGTGAAACCGACCGAGCTAGACTGACCCGTCCTCTAGCCTTTTAAAAAATGTATATACTCCACTTTTGTACAGTAGTAGTATCGATGGATTGCGCCATGGAGCAAAACTTGAAATTAAAAAAAAGTGGTACATATAGAGAGCGCTCGTGAACTATGTGTCATACATGGCAATAAATAAAGTACTACATGATACTTATATGATACATGGCGCAGGAGTACTAAATATTATTAATACAGTTTTGCTAGAACTCATCTAGATGAGATATAATTTGGTCTCATTCATCTTTTATAGTCATTGTATGTGATGCTATAAGATGCGTGTGTGCTGACGTGGGTTGTATTTGTTCTTATGCAACGAACTGACCACTGCATGTCATGTTTGATAGTCTCAAGTCATTAAAAGCATACAAGCCCCACATCTCTTCTTGGTTGATTCCTCTATTTATGTCAAAAAATAAGAAACAACGTGAGAGTTAATGCACCACGCCTATGTGTTAGACTAGGCACAATGGTGAGTAACATACACTAGTAACATACACATATCCCTAGACTATGTTACTACCTTCATAGTAGTAACATAAGTGTGGTAACATGCAAATCTTCATTTATTAGGTTATAGACTCATATTGCATTGGGACATGTGATGTTACAGTACCTAGCTAAGTTATTAGGCTAGTCGTAATGGTGAGTATCATATACTAGTATCATGCATATGATACTAGTGTATGATACTGCATCCGTAGTGCATGGTATCATAAGTTAGTATCATAGCTAACTTCATTTATTGCCATGCATGACACATAGTAGCACAACATTTAATATAATACGGTATCATGATATGATATTCAACTCTCTCTTTCTTCATTCAATTCTATGCCACCTCATCAAATTTGCCTAGTTGGCATGCATGATACTACCTATGATACTACTATTACGACCAGCCTTATAACTACCTCTCTCCTCATTAACTCACTGCCACATAAGCAAATTTGCTGAGGTGGACTCGATGTTACTGCTGAAGTTACTCCCACGGTGGCTAGTCTTAGAGGGTGCTTGGATACGTTTTAGTCCCATGACTAAAAGTAGTGGGACTAAAACTTGCTAGCCTCACCCATGCTTGGATACAAATACTAAATAGACTAAAATCAAATTAATGAGCATTTATTATCCTCCAAACCCTCCAATCCAGAACTCGCATGTGTTAAAGGAGGGGAGTTAAATGAGGAGAGAGAGGACTAATCCACATTTTAGTAGGGTTCCCCTGGCTAAAAAAATTTAGTCTCAAGACTAGTTCTAGCCTCTCTTTAGTAAGGGGTGATTGGAACTTTAGCCTCTAAAAGAGACTAGTTTTAGTCAGACTACAAATAGTCCCTTGGATCCAAGCATGCCCTTACTAGTATTTGGTTTTCGTAAGATGACTTATAATACTCACCTAGACGGAGGGAGTATTCGATTTGACAGCGGGCGGCACAGTTCCCGATACGCCTTTAATGCAGACACGGGAGGGAGTAGCGGTTCCCGATATGTTGAATGGCCAATGCATCCTCCTTCAATTAATGCATGAGGGAAGTAATGGGAGGAGGTCTGAGAAAAGAGGCTGCACGATGTGAATGCAATGCAGTTTGCCCTCATTGCCCTCATATAAAGGCGCCCCTCCTCCATTCCAATGCATCTACCACATTGTACGCACCTAAGCACTTGCCTAAGCACCTACACTAAGCGCAAAAGAGCTCGCTCCAGACCCATGGCGGCGATGCGCATGAGCGGCCAGCGGCTGCGCCAGATGGTCCATGATGCCAGCCTGCGGCATGGCGCCAAGGATCGTCTCCAGACGGTGTTGGAGACCGGCTGGTGGATGGCCGCCGTCGACGCCAACTACGACTCTCAGTTGGACCAGATGATCGTTGGCGCCAGCAACAAGTTCACCGTCCTCAAGAAGCTCGCGGACGACATCGTCGTACTCCTCCAGCCCGCGCGCCCGGGCTCCTCATTGCCTGCCACCCTAATCGGCCTCCATGTTCGGAACCTCTTTCAAGCACTGGTGGCCCTGCGACTGCCCGCCGACGCCACGAAGAATGTCCACCTGGAGGTCGCGCTCACCGCGAGGCGCCTCTCCCTGCAAGAATTCGTCGACCTACACATCCACGTGTATGAGCAAATCGTGTACATAGGTATATACAAGGCCAGTGAGGACGCTACCACGTTGGCCTTCCTCAACCGGCTGGAAGCCTTGGATGCCTTTGTTGAGAAGCACCTCGACCTCTCCACAAAAGCTGCCGCTCCTTAGTCGCCGGACGGTGGCCCGGCGCACTAAGTTGAGGAGGAGGAGGTCGTACGTTCGTGGATCCATCTTTCTTCTTGCCTTCTGTAACCACCACTGCGATCGCATCATCGTGGCCTTAATTCTTATTGTGCTGTTGCATTCTGGTTCCAGTCAATACCGACATGTGCGATCCCTTTGCTTAATTATATGCATCGTTGTAACTAGTACTACATCCGTCAATTTGTAAGTTGTTCTTACCTTTTCCATCAACTTCGTGCAACGCGCGGGCATCTTGCTAGAAACACTAGAATATGTCTATATAATCCATATGTGATAGTTCATTTGAAATCTCAAAAAAGACAAATATTTAGGTACGGAGGGAGTAATATATTAGGAGTATATCAAAACAATAGTGATTTCTTTCAAGTTTGTGAACAAATACTACTATTCTACTACTTTGGATCCGTCGCAACGCACGGGCACATTGCTAGTAAAAGGAAAAGGCCTGCCACGTTCACATCGCACGCCCACACGCCTGGGAATCGGGAGTACAACACGGCCCATCCGGCACGACACATAGCTTAGGGAAGGCGTGTTGCCTGCCAAGAATTTTCACTTTCATGTGGGACCGCCCCTTGAGCAAACCGACACCCCGCCCGCCGCCGGGTTGGAAAACAGAAACAAGGGGAAGATCTAGCTGTAGCACGGAAGCCAAGAAATTTTGTGTCAGACGGGGCTCGTTGATAGAGTAGGAGCATTCCGTATTAGTACCACTCCTACCAAGTTTGTACTCCTAATACTATTATATTACTAGTACTACCACTATACAACTAGTAGATACGTACACGATACAACATCGTAGGAACAAAAAATGGGAAGATCTTGTTTTGCATGATTTATCTTTTTTTCAATCAACGTAGTATGAATAATATGATGTGGGGGCACCCATGAAGCTTATGTGGCTTGGTTGCATGGCTACGGAAGGTTAGAGGAAAATAAATAGATAATGTGTTTAGAGTGCACTCCACTAAATAGATATACTTTGGATCCATTGCAAGCGACTAGCACATCTATATCTATACCCCCTATATAGTGTGTGAAAAACTTTGAAAGTTGGTTGTTGGATGAAGCCAATCCGACGGTACAAACATGGCAAATCCGAGCACTACTAGCCATTGGATATCATCCACCAGATTCTGCCACATGTATAATCTAGAAGACTCCATGGTTGAACTTAATTCATGACTAACTTTGCCACAACTAAGCTCAGGCAAAGTTATTAATAAGTTCTTCAAAATGAGAGCCACAAGTTGGCAAGCCTAAGGGAATCTTGCCACATTTTTTGTGTGTATGTCATGTGGGGCCAGTGTGGCTTGCCTAAGGTGTGGCTTGAACCAAACACTCACCTAAGTTAATCGAACTTGCCTAACCTTACATTCCACCAAACTTTGCCACAAGTTGGCAAGCCTAAGGGAATCTTGCCACATTTTTTGTGTGTATGTCATGTGGGGCCAGTGTGGCTTACCTGAGGTGTGGCTTGAACCAAACACTCACCTAAGTTAATCAAACTTGCCTAACCTTACATTCCACCAAATTTTGCAACAAGTTGGCAAGCCTAAGGGAATCTTGCCACATTTTTTGTGTGTATGTCATGTGGGGCCAGTGTGGCTTGCCTAAGGTGTGGCTTGAACCAAACACTCACCTAAGTTAATCAAACTTGCCTAACCTTACATTCCACCAAATTTTGCCACATGTTAGAATCCAGAAAACTCCACATGTAGAAGCATAATGCACAAACCACCAGAATCTCATGCGTGCAATGCACGTGTACCTTCCTACTAGTACTAGTAGTAGTAAGAAACAAATTCCAGTTTTGGCACGAGCTCGTACTACGGGAGCACCACAAGGCCTGTCGCAGGAGTTACATTTTCCCCTCGGGGCCCACGGGACCGAACTTCAGTGGCTTAGTGTCCGGCCTATGAGTCAATGACATGTGGGCCTTAAATGCGGCTGGCCCACATATCATTCTCATGGTGGTGGCGTGGTTCGCGACTCACTCGTTCGAGATGAACCGGCCGGTGGTGGCGTGGTCGTGGCAAGGGTACCACAGCTGGGCGTCGGGGCGTTATGAGGCGTAGATGGCCACACCGGCGGGTACTACCTGTAGTACTCCCTCCGTTTCTTTTTACTCCGCATATAAGATTTGGTCAAAGTCAACTACACAAAGTTTGACCAAATTTATATAAAAAAATATGAACATCTACAATATTAAAACTATATAGTATGAAAATACATTTCGTGGTGCATCTGATAATGTTGATTTCATATTGTCAATATTTATATTTTTTAATATATAGTTAGTCAAACTTTACAAAGCTTGACTTTGACCAAACCTTATATGCAGACTAAAAAGAAACGGACGGAGTACATAAGTACTCCAGCTGAGGATTGATGCCCGGGACAAAATGTGTCACAGCCGCTGGATGAGAATTCGATGGTGCGGGAGTACGGATCAGAGCACAACAGCGGAGCAGGCAAACCGCGTCCAATCGGGTGTGTCTGTGGTAGAAAGTTGATGGTCGCCGCAGCTCAGCTGGCCCGCATGTCATGCACACAAAGGCAGAGGAGCGGTGGGGCCGAGAGGGATGAGGGGCACGAACAATCCTACCATTCTGTCACTGACATGTGGGACCCATAAGTGTGGGTCCCACCTGTCAGCGAAGGAAAGGCAGGGCAAGGCAGTGATAGCCATGTCAGAGGATCCATGTCCACGTTGGGGGACGTCGTGCCGTGGGTTGGAGCGGCATCGTGGGAATCGCGTGTGGGTGTGGCAGTGGTAGAAACAAGAAACGTGATGGTCGCCATGGTTCAACTTCCATGGACAAGTTGTCGTGTCTGCTGACACATGTATATCAAAACTAGAGTGTTTATATTTCAAGCACGTGAACAAGTATTATTCTACTAGTTTGGATCCATTGCAACGCACGGGCCAGCACATTGGTAGTAGTAGTGTCATCTCTATCTCTAGAGGCCTTCCCTCGTTCATCCTTTTCTCTCACAAGATAAACTACTCATACAAATGCATCTTGATGTTCCATGGAACGCACGAGGATGTTTCCTTGGGGGTCTCACCAGCGCGGCATGGCCATAGTTGCAAGTTGACGCCCCTTGATATGCCGACATCGGGGGCACTCGGATTTCCTCCGATGAGCAGGTAAGATGAGTTTGATCACGTAGTAAATGCATTCTAAAGACTACTTCCGTGTCCATTTCCTAATTATCCCCCTGCCCACTGTTTCACAGGCTAGGCTCGGTGCGAGTGGAGATTGGCTTGCATATGTACGGGAGGGTACCAACATCAATTTGCACAACATTTACAATGGTGACACCGTTTCCATAGAACCTTTGTCCAACATTGGGATCAGCCATGCAACGGGCCACCGCATGAATTGGTACGGTGGAACCACGGTGAGATTGAATAAAAGATAGCACGAACCTTGCACATGGCGGTCAAAGGCAGACCATGCTGTTTGCGGCCGATTTGTTTCCGTACGAGTAGGAAGACGTTGTGCTCCTTTCTAACCGCATCTTCGCGGTGACAAACCAGGGGAATTATTTTGTATGGGACACATCCTACGATATACTCCCTCTCTCCCAGTTTATTTGTTTTGAATCTTTTTGTTTTATAAGTTTCAAATTCAAATTTAGAGCTCTCCATCACATGTTGAGATTACAATGTCCATTAAATCATTGTGTGCATGTATAGTAAAGAAACAAATATCGAGTTTGGCACGAGTTCGTGCTGCGGGAGCACCACAAGCCCTGGCGCAGGAGTTACATTTCCCTCTCAGGGCCGTCGGGACTGAGCTTCAGCGCCTTACTACACCTACCTTTGAGTCAATAACATGTGGACCCGATAGGTGACTGGTCCACATGTAATGCTCCCGAAGGCAGAGGGGCAGTGGGGCCAAGAGGGGTGAACCGCAGGTCGGGGGACGTGTGGTTTCATGGATTCGAGCGGCGTCGTGGGAATCGCGGGTGGCCGTGGTAGAAACTTGATGCTCGCCGCATTTTAGGTGGCCCATATGTCATGCACACAAAGGAAGAGGGGCTGTGCGGCCGAGAGGGGTGAGGCGCACGTCGGGGGGTGTGGTGCCGTGGGTTGGAGAGGCGTCGTGGGAATCGCGAGATGAAACGTGATGGTCGCCGTAGTTGAACTTCCATGGACAAGCTGTCATGTCTACGAACACATGCACTGTATATCGATCACTGGAAGGAGTAGCAAAGAAAACTATATATGCAGATAAATAATTCCTTATAGTCAAGCGGACCCATGCTACTACTCTGTTCCAAAGACATGCACACCATCGAAATAGTCCATCTATATCAATATACATCGAGAGGGAATGATTTTTTTTACAAGAGAGGAAATAGTTCATCCATCCATAATGCCCTCCTGTTGGTGCAGCGTTTTCTTCTTCTTCTTCTTCTTCTTCTTCTTCTTGTTCTCATTCTCTGTGGGAGACGGCTTCGCAACAAGCTCTTTGGACCATGCAGCTATCTCGAAACTCACACGGGCATCGAGGGCAGCATATTTTATCCGCTCGTACGTCAAGGGATAATTCTCCCATCCAGACGACCTTAATGCCACCGTCTCGTCACCCTTCTGAAGATTTGTACTGAGCACAAAATTTGCTACGTCGAATAGGGATGGTGTCTATTTAGCACAATCTTCTACAGGAATTTTGATTCTGGTTTGTAGGTCAGTGATGCTTTTCAAATCAAGGTTGTACGGCTCCAGCTTCTGATTGTCCCCTTTGATGGCTGCCCCACAGAAGTATATGTCCTCCCGAGACAAGAAATCGTGAAGCTCACCTGGTATGGAGGGCGAGTGTATGATGTGGTACACCAAAACATCATCTTTGAGGCACAGCTGAAGGACGGCAGCGCTGGATCTTCCCAGGGGCACGCTCCGTGTACTCTGCGTCGAGACCGATGACCCTCGTCTCTACCTTTTTGAGGGAGTTCGATACATTGTTAATCCACTGCCGAACAACCCTTGGGTGGACGGTGACGGTGGCAACTATGCGCATCGAGCCTTCGACGAGGACATGTTGGATGCTTAAAACCTGCATCTCGATCTCTTTCGCCATTTGGAACCGCTGGAACGGAGGGCTATGGTTTGGAGAATTAGGATTAGATGGCTAGTCTAACTGAAGTAGTAGATGATTATTTAAAGAGGTTAAAAAAATGTGAATGCAGCGGGGTTTGGATGCAAATGAAGACGAAGGGGAGGTGAAGAAGCCGAGGTGAATCGGTTCCCGATGGAGAAGTAAATGGGAGAAGTGGCGTGCAGGCAGTTGATTAGACGGCTAGGTAGACTAAATGAAAAGGCTATGTGGGTAGACTGGGGAGTCGTGCCTGTTCGTGTATGTGCCCATCCTTCCTGATAGGTGGGACCTATGCAAATAGATAAAAAAATGTGTCGTAGCTTTTTTTGAGCCCGTGAGTGGGAGACACGACATTCTCTGGTTAAGGAATACTCCCTCCGTTTAGGTGAGTATAAGTCACCTTATCAAAATCAGGTTTTCCCAAAACCTTTAGGCATGGAGCATTAACTTCCTGCTCAATCCCCTCCCAGCCTCGTTAGCCAGCGTTCTCTTCCTCTACTGCCGCGTTCTACCTTTCCATTTTTCCTCTTCTCAAGTGTGGAACGATCTGCATGTCGTCCTTGATGCACCAGAACGACCACTGGATGCATCGCAGTAGGGCGTTGATTGGGCATGCACGAGAATTTGGTTCTGCTCGCAATATGGATGATACCTGAATGATGAAGTGAACAGGCATGCTAGCACAGGAGACCTATTTCCGCTATACAATACTGGAGTACTCATGTTCCTACTAGTAGTAGGAGTGGTACAACTGTGGTACACTTGTTGGTCAAAATACTATTCAGCCGGTCCTCACAGTGAAGTGACAACACCCTTCGCCTGACACTAGTCCAGGCGAGCCGGCGTGTTTGGGTTACCAAAGTCAGCCTCACCCTGTGCACTGTGCAGTCTGTCACCGCCGCTGTACAGCACATTGGCGCCTTGCCTCGTCTCCCTCTCCGCTCCCATAGCACCACTGCATCTCCATCTCCTTCTCCGTCTCCGTCTCCATCTCCATCTCACTGTGCCCCCATTTACCGTCGCCTCACTCGCCTCCCCGAGTACCACTATTCCCTCGCTAGCCGCTCCAGCACCGACATCCTTCTCCCCCGTAAATCAAGCCCCCTTCCCAAAATCCACCATGGCCGAATGCGAACCGCGCAGCATCCATATGAGCCGCGATTGGAGCAATCTCCCCAGTGACATCCTCGACCTCTGTTGTTCGTGTATGGATATGTTGACCGCCCTGCGGTTGGCTGCATGCTCGAGGGACATGCACATGGCCATCGTCGAAGCGAGGCCTAAGATTTTCAAGACACCCTGCTTGCTGCTATCTGGTCTTGCGAGATCGGCTCACCATGATACGGAGGCGTGCATGATGCCCCTCGACTTCAATCCGATCTTCATTAGCCGAAACTTCTTTGATGGTATGTAGTGTGTCGCCATACATCATTTCCCTCGACATCGATCCGATCACCATCGCCCGAAACTTCTTGGCAGGTATGTACTGGGTTGGCATGAACTCCCACTGGATGGCTGCCTTCAGAGAAGACGGTAAAAAGTTGGTGCTCGTGAACTTCCAGACCTCCCATGAGATTATCCTTCCTCCGTTGGATTATATAGAGTATTACCATCATGGTCCAACTCATCTAGATTACCACGTCAGTTGGACGGACCTTGTTTTGCAGAAGATTGTAATCTGCCAAGTGCCCACACGACATACGAATTACGCAGACTTCAAGCTAATTGCCTTGTTCGACCGCGGACTCGCCTATCTTTGCGCCGGTGCCTTCTTTAGCTGGAGATAACCCAGCTCGCAGTGCATCATCGTCAAAGCTGATACACACTTCTGTGATGCTATTGAACACAGTGGCATCATCTACGCGATCGACAAAGCAGATGGCACCACGTATTGCTGGGACGGCGCGTGTAATTTTTTTCCGTCTCATGTTAATGATGACGCCATGACACTGTTTGAACTTTTTGTGATGATTGGCATATCCCTTTTTGAGCAGAATTTGAGTAGAACTATGGCAATATATTAGAGACACCGTAAATCAGCTATATTTGGAATGAGTTAATTCATGCGATTGTGACCATGTCATTACAGCCAATTTGTACCCTGAATAATCAAACAGTTAGGAATATATGGATATTATCCTTATTTTACAGTAATCTATATACTACTACTAAATATGAGTGTGTATCAATGGCCATGTTAGTTTCCTCATTTTCATGATGTAGAAACATGCACCACACTGTTGGTTTCATCTAACCATACATTAGTGAAGTAAATATGCATATGGAGAACTCTATATTTGGAAGTAGTGAAATCCTGCAATGCTTACCATGTGTACATACCTATATTTTCCCTTCAGCAATCAATGACTAGAATAATATCCTCACAAAATTTTTGCCCACAGAACACGAGTATATAACAATGCATGGTCTGTTAGTTACCTTGAAGAATTTGTTTGCGAGGATAGAACATGATTACATAACATGCATGACATGGTAGTTTCCTGTGAAGAATCGATTGCGAGATAACATGAGTATAACCATGCATGGCACTTCTATATTTTCGAACCCAATATACATTTCCCTGTATTTTCCTCCCAGTTCCAACAGGGACATATCAATGTTGTTTCTTGCATTATCCTACTCATACTCTGAACAATGCTGATCTTACATTAACAATGCCTGTCCTTTTTGATATGATGCAGTGTCCCTACAGTTACTGCCCTTTGTAATTACACCACCTTTCCTAAAACAGGGAAGTACAACTGGTTCCTCGCTCGATTAGACGATGGCAAAAGACTGATGATCATTCGGACACATGAGCCGAAAAAGTTATATTGCAAAAACCCCACTGTATACAAGCACCGTGTAATAAGTGAGTATCCGGACAGTGGTTGTTACGTCTATGAGCAGGATACCAGCTTGTTGGGGCCTTTAGGATTTTTTAGTTGGAGGCGGGTAAACAGCCTTGGTTCACACTCTCTGTTTCTCGGACTCAATTATCCGATTAACCAGGAGATCACCATTGGCAAGGACCTTGATGGCAGAGAGGCTCTGTTTGCTATGGAAAACTGTGTCTACATGGTGGGAGTTCGGGAGCATACTCCCCTGATTGTCAACGATACAGCCTGCAGCCATAAGAAGGTGAGAATGACAAAGGCATCCGGATTAACTTTGATCCTTGGATGTCTCAATTACGACAGGCAGTGATGTGGTTCAAGCCTAAAGGTTGATAGCTAATTGGGCTGTTGCATCGAAAGGGTGGAGTACTGGTGTCTCCGGATCACTGGTCGCTGAAGCGGGGCTGCAAATTATGATGGTGTTGGATCATCTCTTCGAATGAGTTTGTTGTCTTTGCTGCTGGTTCTGGATGGGTAGTTCTTTCTTTTGTTATGCATATTCCTTGTCATTTGGTCATCCTCGTCTATGTCACTCTTTCTATGCAATAGTTGCTTCTGTTTAGATTGTCATTCTCGTCTGGATCATGAGAGTCTGAGCGCTGCAGATGGGTACATTTTGGTGGTGTAGCAAGACTTCTTATGAACTATCATGTCTTGCTGTTTATGTCAGTAGTAGTCACTAGTCAGTGTTTGAATGTTGTATATATCATTGTTTTGAACTGTTTATTGTCTCGAACTACTAGTGGGCTAAATGAGGGCATCACCATTCTCCAGTGTTCAGAGTATATCTCCTTTTTTCAAGTTATATAATTTGAGCTCACTGTCTTTTCGATGATGTACACTTGTTTGGGCCAGTGAGGTGTCGTTGAATATGGGCCGAGTAGTAACGCAATGCCAAGCAGATCAATTATGACTCTCGGGCCGGGCTCTCAAAAGATCCTAAAAAAAGGTCGGGCTCTCCAAAAAAGAAAGAATAAGGACTCTTAGGCCGACATGTGGGCGCCACCGGTGTTTTCGTGCGCTTGCGCGCCGAGAGCATATTGGCGCGTGCTCGAAATTCATCCTACCTTTTCATCCCCAGTCTCCCGCCCCTCCCCCACCTCTGGAATCTCGATTCCTACTCCAGTTCCCCCAAATCCCCCTCCTGTACTCCCTGTACTCAAGCACACTATCATGTCGCCGGTCAACGCGGATCTCCGAGCCGGAGATCCTGAGGTCTGTCCTGCCTTCGGTCGCTGCATGCTATCGCTCAACAGTGGCATGGCGGCGCTTGACGACCAGTTTGCTGGCAAAGTGCTGACGGTAACCATCAACGGCGACCGGCCTCCCGTCTCATCGGAAAACCTTGTCAAAGCTCTTGGCATTGCGCACGGCATCCAAATAAGTGACTTGCTCGTCGAAGTCTGCCCGCCACCGGGTAATTTCTTTGTCAGGTTCCGAACAACTTTCGACTGCAGTCATGTGTTCGAATCTTCCCGGCGTTTGTTCTGCGATGGCACGCTGGTGAGCTTTGATCGGTGGCACCTAGGATGGGGCTCGGTGCCCTCTGAGCTTGAGTTTTTAACAAAGCTTACCTTCCACGGCATGCCTCGATGTGCTTGGAACAGTGAGTCCATGAACGAGCTAATCAACGACCTTGGAGGTGAGCTCGTAAGTATGTTTGTTCCTCCGGACAGCTGGGCTCTGACAGTTATGGCATGGATGAAGAAGTCGTCCACCATACCGAAGGTGATTGGTGTTGAGATACCGGTGCAGGAACCGGGGTTGTACTATTCGTTGCCACCAAGGCCGCCGCACACCACGTTAGGGATGTACCTGTATCGAGTGTTCCTGCATGTCGAAGAAGTGGTCAATCCATCAATCGAAGTCCTGCCGCCCCCGCTGGTGCCAGGGTCCGTCGACGACGTCCATTACAGGAGTCAACGTCAGACTTTCCCCGTGTTGCTCGGAACGATGGATGGCACAGGGCCTACTCCATCGCGCGGCGGAGGCCACTGCTTCTTTGGGAGAAGAGGGAGGGATGGCTGCCTGGATGTGCTATAATTTGAGGTAACAACTGAATCTTGTCAGATAGTACTAGTTAAATCCGAGCTATGGGTCTGAAGCACTGATATGCCAGTACATTTGATTGTGACCTGTTCTAATTTTGTACCTGAACTTTTTTTAGAAAGGGCTGTACGTCAACTTAATGTGCTAGCAGAACTTATTGTGTTGTCTGTCTGTTTTCTTTGCACAACATTCAAGATATTTCCCCGTCATTTATAAAGACGATGAACCGTTATGTACGACTTCGTTGGCTTCAAAATAGCGCTTCCCGTAGCGATCCACTGCTTCCATCCTGATTGTGCCACCTGTGTGAAATTTTTGTATGCAAGTTCAGTGTGCTATGATGTTCTATATGATTGTGTCAACTATATAAGTTTTTACTGAGCATCAGCAATGCATATGGCTGAAAGATGTATTTACGAGCATCAACCGATGGGTCTCTATCTCTATCTCTCTCTCTAACACACACACACACACACACGCACACACGCACATGCACAAGTGGGACCCGTTGAATTATTTATTTGCTCGTGACAGCTTTTAATTAGGTTCCACTGTAATCTAACTTTTTTCTTAAGTTATTAATTGAGTTTAGTGACTTAAAAAAGTTGTACAGAAGCCTTGTTTGGGCCTTTCCGGCGTCCCTGAATGTGGGCTGAGTAACCATGTTAGGTTGTATTGTACCACACAAGCCTTTTTTTCAACATTAGCAATGCAACTGGGCCGACAGTTGTACACAATATCCGGGTCAACTTGTTATCCGCCCCGCTAGGCTGCAAAGTTTCCTAGGAGGTATGCATTAGGCTTAACAAGAAAATGGACTTTAAGAAATAATAAATGGGATGTAATTATAATAACTAGGCAATTACTATGCACCAAACACGTAATTAGTTTCAAAAATATATTATTTTTGGAATTTTGAAATTTTAATTTCATTACTTGTTGCACGCGCAATATTTCGTTGGATTTTAACGTGATACAACTTTATTTGGAAATTATATTTAACCTGACTAGAAATTTCGGATAAAAATATTTTGGATCCCATCAAAATGTGGGATTTTTTTTGAATTCTGTTTTGAGCGGTTGTTTGAAATTATTAATCGTTGTCCTACCTAGAAGTTGGGTTGTACTTTTAACAAACCCGTAAATGGGCTGTAGTAAATTCCATTAGAATTGAAAAATAGGATGTACATTCTTACAAATCGCAAATGGGCTATATGTTCTCTGCCAAATCCGAGCTGTGGGCCTACTAAGTTGACGCGTACCAAGGGCTTTGTCAACTTAGTCAATATAAACGATTCTAGCTGCAGTGATCGTACGATGTCCATCCAATGGCCGTAGTGCTTCTTTCACCTCTGGTCTTCTTGCTCCAGCTGCCCAAAGCAGCGTCGGTTGTGTCGCGTGGTCCTGCCTCCCGTGGCCGGCTGTGATGCCGTAGAGGCCTCACCGCCCCGTACTACTCCCACCGCTGGCCAGGCCATCCCTCTACTCACCCACACCCCCTGTTATTCTGCGGCGACGGCAGCCGAACCAGTGAATCCTCGTACTCCTCTCCGCGCGGGCTACCACTGTTGCGCCTTCCCCGGCTCCGTGTCATCCCTTTCCTAGGCCTCGCCATCGTCCAGACCACCGCCCTGGTGCTCTTGGCGCGGCGTGGTCAACATGGTCAATGACCGACTTCCATCGGAAGAGTACTGTACGTGGAGAGACTGACAGCTGGGTCCAGGTGGCCGCAAGGAAGTGCCTCCTTATTACGCGCAAAATAATTATTCCTCCACCTGACAACAGGGACCCACCGGACGGGCCACCTTATTTCGTGAAAAAAACATTTCCCCCCTGACTGCTGGGACCCACCGGATGGGACAGCGTATTTCACGAAAAAAACGTTCCCCGCGCTGTCAGCTCGGACACACCGGAAGTGCCTCCTTATTACGCATAAAAATGAATACTCCCCCTGCTAGCTGGGACCCACCATGGTGGAAGGCCTGACATGTGGGCCTACTAAGTTGACTGGGACGGGGGCCTTTGTCAACTTTAGTCAATATGAACGATTCTAGCTCCAGTGACCGTACGATGGCCATCCAACGGCCGTAGTGCTTCTTCAACCTCTGGTGTTCTTGCTCCAGCCGCCCAAAGCAACGCCGGTCGTGCCACATGCTCCTGCCTCCCGTGGCCGGCTGTGCTGCCGCGGAGGCCTCACCGCCCCCTACTATTCCCACCGCTGGCCAGGCCCTACGGCGACGGCAGCCTCACACCGCAGCCGAACCAGTGAACCCTCGTACTCCTCTCCGCGCGGGCTTCCACTGCCGCGTCTGCCCCAGCTCCCCGTCGTCCCCTTCCTAGGCCTCACCGTCGTCCACCGCCGTGGTGCTCTTGGCGCGGCGTGGTCAATGTGGTCAACGACCGACTTCCATCAGAAGAGTACTGTACGTGGAGAGGCTGAAAGCTGGGTCCATGGCAGCCGCAAGGAAGTGCCTCCTTATTACACGGAAAATAATTATTCCTCCACCTGAATGCAGGGACCCACCGGACGGGTCACCAGTATTTCGCGAAAAAAAAACGTTTCCCCCTGACTGCTGGGACCCACAGGATGGACCTTCGTATTTCGCGAAAAAACGTTCCCCCCGTTGTCAGCTCGGAGGCCTTTGTCAACTATAGTCAATATATGAATGATTCTAGCTACAGTGACCGTACAATGTCCATCCAACGGTCGTAGTGCTTCTTCAACCTCTGGTCTTCTTGCTCCAGCGGCCCAAGGCAGCGCCGGTCGTGCTGCCTGCTCCTGCCGCCCGTGGCCGGCTGTGATGCCGCGGAGGCCTCACCGCCCCCTACTACTCCCACCGCTGGCCAGGCCATCCCTCTACGCACCCACACCCCCTGTTATTCTGCGGCAATGGCAGCCTCACACCGCAGCCGAACGAGTGAACCCTCATACTCCTCTACGCGTGGGCATCCACTGCCGTGTCTTCCCTGGCTCCACGTCGTCCCCTTCCTAGGCCTCGCCATCGTCCACCGCCCTGGTGCTCTCGGTGCCGCGTGGTCAACGTGGTCAAGGAATGACTTCCATCAGACGTGGACTGTACGTGGAGCGGCTGACAGCTAGGTCCACGACCGCAGCAAGGAAGTGCCTCCTTATTACGCGCAAAATAATTATTCCTCCACCTGACAGCGGGGACCCACCGGACGGGCCACCATATTTAGCAAAAAAATGTTTCTCCCTGTCTACTGGGACCCACCAATTACATCTTCGCACGCAAGGAAGTGCGTTCGAAAAAAACGATTCGCCCCCCTGACTGCTGGGACCCACCAGCTACATCATCGCACGCAAGGAAGTGCGTCCGGGCAAAAAAAAACAATTCACCCCCTGACTGCTGGGACCCACCAGCTACATCTTCGCACGCAAGGAAGTGCCTGATAGTCGGGACCCACCTGGTCGAAGCGTATGTAGCATTGTCATTCTGGTCGCGAACGTGTATGTACATACTGGTCGATGTAGAGGCGCGCACGTGTCGTAGATGTAGAGGCGCGCACGTGTCGTAGTAGAGGCGCGCAGGTAGCATGTACACGTACATACAGCGGCGAGGGTGCAAGAAAGAAAATACGGCCACGTACGTACATAGGGGCAGGGTCTGTATCGCCTATCGCGCATACGTACATGGCTGGGTCGGAATGGAGAAACAGCGTCGTCGTCGTGTTCATGGGGAGCCAACCGGCTGGGTCGAAACGGAATGCGTGGTCGTGTTCATCGGGAGGGCTTGGACGGAACAGGCGATGGAAACGAGGCCTAGCGTACCGCACAACGGAGGAAACGGCCTTGTGTTCGACCGGCCACGTCGAAACGGGGTCCTGTTGATCGGGAGGAGCCTGGCGTACCGCAAAACGGAGGAAACGGACCTCCTACGGTCGAAACGGGGGTCCTGTTGATCGGGAGGGGTGTGGCATACTGCAAAACGGATGAAACGGACTTGTGTTGGAGCGCTACGGTCGAAACGGGGGTCCTGTTCATCGGGAGGGGTGTGGTGTACCGTAAAACGGACGAAACGGACTTGTGTTCGAGCGCTACGGTCGAAACGGGGTCCTGTTCATCGGGAGGGGTGTGGCATACCGCAAAACGGTACTCCACGGGATACTGTTCATCTCCACCGTTGACCTCCTCCAGCCTCCATGGGCTCCTGTTCATCCAGCCTCCACCACGCGCTACTCCTTCGGCTACTGTTCAACCACCCCTCCATAGGCACCCCTCCACCGTCTACTGTTCATCCAGCCCTCCCCAGCATGGGGTCCTGTTCAACCACCCCTCCATGGCCACCCCTCCACCATCTACTGTTCATCCAGCCCTCCACACCACGGGTTATTGTTCATCCAGAGGCAACGCTACCGCTCACTGTTCATCCAACCCCCCCCCTCAACGCTCACTGTTCATCCCAGAGGCAATATCGATCGGCTTCAGTTAGCAGCAGTAGCGAAGCAATCGCTCCATCGGGTTCAGTTAACAACCATCGATCGATCGCTCGGGTTCACTAACGCGTAGCCTATAGTGCAATCGCTCGGGTTCAGTTAGGCCCAACGCCTCGCTCGGCTTCAATTAGAGCCAACACCTCACACACACACGCGCGCGTACGTACGAGAGAAACGCGCATCGCTCGGCCCCCGACCTCCCACCAAAACCGGCAACTCCCCGAAAATTTCCTCCCCCTCGCTTCTACCAGGGTTTTTTTCATCATGGACGGCCCAAAGAATGTCATGCAGCTGCGTCTCCGGCCCACCCAAGACGAAAAGCCCATTTTCTGTCATGATTTTTTGTCATAGAAGTAGGAGCCCACCACATCTATGATGATACCGGGTTTTGTCAGAATTATCATCATAGAAGTGTCATATGTATGACAGAAAAAAAATTCGTTCGGCTCAAAATGTCACGGATGTGTCTTTTTTTTGTAGTGGGACCTTCTACGGTCGAAACGGGGGTCTTGTTGATCGGGAGGGGTGTGGCATACCGCAAAACAGACGAAACGGACTTGTGTTGGAGCGCTACGGTCGAAACAAGGGTCCTGTTCATCGGGAGGGGTGTGGCGTACCGCAAAACGGGACTCCACGGGATACTGTTCATCTCCACCGTCGACCTCCTCCAGCCTCCACGGGCTACTGTTCATCCACCGTCGACCTCCTCCAGCCTCCACCTGCGACTGTTCATCCACGGGCTCCTGTTCATCCAGCCTCCACCATGCGCTACTCCACCGGCTACTATTCAACCACCCCTCTCCACGGGCTCCTATTCAACCACCCCTCCATGGGCTACTGTTCATCTACCCCTCCATCGTCTATTGTTCATCCAGCCCTCCACGGGGTTGTCCTGTTCATCCAGCCCTCCACACCACGGGGTCATGTTCATCCAGAGGCAACGCCACCACTCACTG
>NC_041383.1:89710579-89754338 GCF_002162155.2 Triticum dicoccoides
TCACTGTTCATCCAGAGAGGCAGCATCCATCGGCTTCAGTTAGCAGCAGTAGCGAAGGAATCACTCGATCGGGTTCAGTTAACAGCCATCGATCGATCGCTCGGGTTCAGTAACGCGTAGCCTGCAGTGCAATCGCTCGAGTTCAGTTAGAGCCCAACGCCTCGCTCGGTTCAGTTAGAGCCAATGCCTCACACACACACGCATACGTGTACGAGGAAACGCGCATCGCTCGGCCCCCGATCTCCCACCGTAACCGACAACTCCCTGAAATTTTCCTCCCCCTCGCTTCTACCACAGTTTTTCCATCACGGACGGCCCAAAGAATGTCATGCAGCTGCGTCTCCAGCCCGCCCAGGATGAAAAGCCCATTTTCTGTCATGATTTTTTGTCATAGAAGTAGGAGCCCACCACATCTATGATGATACCGGGTTTTGTCACAATTATCGTCATAGAAGTGTCATATGTATGACAGGAAAAAAATTCGTTCGGCCCAAAATGTCATGGATGTGTCTTCTTTTGTAGTGTAGGAACATCCCAGCTGCTGAAAAGAACAAGGCCCGAGAGCCTGAAGTTGTTGCTGAAGAGGAAGAAGATGAAGAGCATGTTCTGAGAAAGTTGAAGCCTAAAATTCCAGATCATAATGATGCTAATCATGTTGCTGAGAACATGAAGCTGAGAAAGGATGCAGGACTCAGACAGTGGAGGTTGACTGATCCTTATGCAGTCAGGAGGAGAACTGCTGTGGACTACAGGTTCCATACAAAGAGACAGCAGGATTTCTATGAGACAGTGCTACTGGACAAGAAACCAATAGTCTGTGATATGAGATGGGTAGATTGGAAATACATCAAGGAAAATGAAGAACACTATCCTGGTATGCATGATAGTTTCAAGGGTTGTGGACTGGATGACTCTTTTGGGCAGAAGCTCACAAAGTGGAATGATGAGCTAATAATGCAATTCTACTCCACAGCACACTTCTATCCAGATGGCAAGATAGTATGGATGTTTGAAGGTACAAGGTACCAGTCTACTATTGAAGAATGGGCCAATCTGATCAATGCACCAAAGGAGAAAGAGGATGACTTGGATGTCTATGCCAAGAAGAAGATGGATCACAACACTATGGCACACATGTACAAGGAGATCCCAAATGCTGCTGTTGAAACACACAAGTTTGGATCTGTACATTTCCTTCTGTCAGGACTGCCAACCATCAACTGGATCCTCAGGCACACACTTTTTCCCAAGTCAGGTGATCATAACATGATCAGAGGCCATGCTATAAATCTGCTACACTTGTTTGATGTGCCTCAAAAGTTCAAGGTCATGAGCCTCATTGTTGAAACTATCAAGAGGACAGCTGCAGACAAGAAGAGAAGTTGTGGGTATGCCCCACAGATCCAGGAGCTGATTAACTCCAAGATGGGCACTAGCACATACTTGTTGGACAAGGATCACATGCCTATCTATCCAGATTTTGAGGACAACAAAGTGGTTATGAATGAAGATGAACCATCTTCTGTGCAAGCACAAGCAAAGAAGGAGAAGGCAAGGACTGAGAAGGCTGCCAAGATGCCAACAATTGATGAGGCATCTGTGTACTTCCTGAAGAGCAAGCAAGATCAGCTTGGCTACTTGATAGCGTCCACTCTAAGGATTGAGAAAGGGTTGGCCACCCTGACTCAAAACCAGGAGAGCCTAGAGAGGATCATGGAGCAGAAGTTCTATGACTTGGATGTGAAGGTAACTGAGATCCAGTCTGTTGTTGAGGAACTCCAGAATGACATGCAGGAGAGGAAGGGCAAGACAACCACTTAGGCATTTGCTAGAGTGCCTAGAGCTCAGAGACCAGTTGCAGTGCTTGTCACAGACACAAGAGCAACTTCATCTGCACCTGCTACAGCTTCAGTGCCACCAGCTCCAGCATCTACTCCACCAGCTCCAACTTCATCAACTGATGCCTTTGTCCTTGGAGCCATATCTACACCACCACATCAAGACCAAGCCTGAGAGACGACATAGTACTATGAATTTTCTAGGAACTTTTTGGTAACTTGTTGCCAAAGGGGGAGAAAATGTATAGATCATAGGCTGAGAGAGAGAGAGTTTTCTTTTGTTCTCTCTTGTTTTTTTTTGTGGTTGAACTTTGTTTGCTTTTGCTTGTTTGAGATACTTTATTGCCTGTGTGATACTATGATGATCATGTGTTTGATCATATGCTACATTAATGCTTGTTGGATGACATTATCCTTTTATCTCTATATGATCATTCACTTTGCTTGGTGATGAGTGCATGTATTTTGATTATTATCATTTTGAGCGCTCCACCAAGATGTATGTGACATGGGAGAGTAACTCATGAACCTAACTCTATGTGCATTTGTAGTCCAAAGCAAATCTTAAACTATGCACAAATTTAGGGGGAGCTCTCACATTTCACATACTTCTCAAAGCGACAATGTTTTTCAATCTTATTATCATTTGTCGAAGCTTTGATCTATATGTTGTCATCAATTACGAAAAAGGGGGAGATTGAAAGTGCAACTATCCCTAGGTGGTTTTGGTAATTCCTAACGACATATAGCTCATTGAGCTAATACTATTCCAAGATAAATATTTCAGGAAAGCTCAATGAATGGCATGGCATGGATGAGAAAAGTAGACCCCTCAAAATGCTTAGGATAAAAGGATTGCCTCAAGCTTCAAGCTCAAGACTCTACATTTTATATTTTAGTGATCCAAGATCACATTGAGTCTATAGGAAAAGCCAATACTATCAAGGAGGGATGAGGTGTTGCTTAATGAGGTTCTTGCTCAAAGTGCTTAGTGATATGCTCCAAAACCCTCAACTGCTTTCTCACATCCACATATGACCTAAACCTAAAGTCCAACTCGGCCCCACCGATTCTTTCTATCCGGCGCCACCGAGTTCAGATGTCATAGCCACTGCCACAAACCATAGGCAAATCGGTCTTACCGATAGGGATCTCGGTCTCACCGAGATGGGATTGTAATCTCTCTGTTTCCCTTCGTAACGTTTCGGTACCACCGAGATGAGCGATCGGTCCCACCAAGATTGCAATGTAAACTCTCTGTTTCCCTTTCATAACATTCCGGTCCCACCAAAATGAGTGAACCGGCCCCACCGAATTTACCTGACCAACTCTCTGGTTAGCTTATTACCAAAATCGGTCTCACCGAGTTTGTGTAATCGGTCTCACCGAGATTACGTTATGCCCTAACCCTAACAACACCGGTCGTACTGAGTTGCATGTCGGTCCCACCGAAAATCCTAACGGTCACTAGGTTTACTGAATCGGTCAGACCAAGTTTCTCAATTCGGTCCCACCGAGATTGGTAAATTGTGTGTAATGGTTAGATTTTTTGTGGAGACTATATATACCCCTCCACCTCCTCTTCATCCATGGAGAGAGCCATCAGAACGAACCTACACTTCCAACTTACCATTTCTGAGAGAGAACCACCTACTCATGTGTTCAGACCAAGATATTCCATTCCTACCATATGAATCTTGATCTCTAGCCTTCCCCAAGTTGCTTTCCACTCAAATCTTCTTTCCACCAAATCCAAATCCTGTGAGAGAGAGTTGAGTGTTGGGGAGACTATCACTTGAAGCACAAGAGCAAGGAGTTCATCATCAACACACCATTTGTTACTTCTTGGAGAGTGGTGTCTCCTAGATTGGCTAGGTGTCACTTGGGAGCCTCTGACAAGATCGTGGAGTTGAACCAAGGAGTTTGTAAGGGCAAGGAGATCGCCTACTTCGTGAAGATCTACCGCTAGTGAGGCAAGTCCTTCGTGGGCGACGGCCATGGTGGGATAGACAAGGTTGCTTCTTCGTGGACCCTTCTTGGGTGGAGCCCTCCATGGACTCACGCAGCCGTTACCCTTCGTGGGTTGAAGTCTCCATCAACATGGATGTATGATAGCACCACCTATCGGAACCACGGCTCAAAAATCACTGTGTCTCCAAATTGCATTTGAATTCTCCAAACCCCTTCCCTTTACATTCTTGCAAGTTGCATGCTTTATTTTCCGCTGCTCATATACTCTTTGCATGCTTGCTTGAATTGTGTTAAGATTGCTTGACTTGTGCTAAGCTTGCTAAAATCTGCCAAAGACTAAAATTGGGAAAAGGTTAAGTTTTTATTTTGTCAAGTAGTCTAATCACCCCCCCCCCTCTATACATACTTCAAGCTCCCACAACCCCCAACCCCAGCAGATAGTAACCCAGTTCCTGTTGAGACAGCACCATCTCCACCACAGAGCTCCCAAACAAGAGAAGTTAGTAAGGCACCTCCAGTGCCCAAAGGGCCAGTACTACCACGGCAAACCCCAACTCCACCAGTTAGTACGCCTATTCCTATGGAGGAAGCACAACCAGCTAGTCGTAGTTTAGCATCTATCGCATTTGATGTTGTTAAATCGTATGTGTGTATCTTCCCATCTTGGAAATATTATACTGAAGATGAAGGAAAATGCCAGTTGCGGGTGTTTGTCCAGGAGTTATGTGTAAGTAATGTTATTCATGGCAATTACTTTGCTTTGTCCCATACATCCTACCTCCATGATGGTTATAATACAGCAAATTTTCCCATTTTTCTCTATAGAGAAGGACCGATTTGGAAACTCAGGATGAGGTAACCTATGCTAATACCTCTGCTATCTTCAAGAATGCTTGGTGACAGTATCGGAATTACCTGAAGAAAACATACTTCACTGGCAAAGAAACTCATCAAATTCCCTTACGTTCTTCTGAGACACATTTACTGGACGATGACTAGGAACGCCTTGTTCTGTACTGGTCCGAACCAAGAATGTGGTAAGGTCGAGCTCATTTTCTATTTTTAAGTACTATATTCTTGTGTCTTACTGTACTCTGTTCATGTAAAACAAGTGCCTAAACCTGAAGAACAACTATTCTAATTTAAGATTCCATTGCTATCATAGTTCAAAAAAGCGCTAGGTCTTCATTGTGCGTTTTGCCACCGCCTTGCGCTTTACTGACCATAGTGCATGCTTATGCACCGTTATGCACAGATTAAGCGTAGTTATGCGCAATGCGTTTTGCCAACGCCTAGAGCCTATGCGCGCTTAAGCACTTGCTTAGGCGCGCCTTTTTTTAACTATGATTGCTATCGTGCATACTGCTTTGCTCTTGTATCACTGTATTTACTCATACAAACTTATTTTTAAATTAAAGGATCCAATCGAAACTCCAATGGCATAGCAGCTATGTTCACGCATGTTTCTTTAACAGGTTTGCTATTATCAATAGCTCTGTTGATTTCAATTTCAATTGTGTATACAGTTGACTTCTCATATCATGCACATTACTAGCATCACAACAGAGGCAATAGTGTTGTTGTACATGTAGACCCGTGGTACCCATCTGAAATCTTGTTGTGTCGTGTAGTTTCCCACGCTTTGTATTCTTTCACTGTTGCTTTGTCTTGAACTGATACGATTTGAACCATATCTCTATTTTGATTTGGCAAGACAATGCAGTGACCATAGGACATAGATATATGTTTGTTTGATGCTTTTATTATGTCCACCTTACTAATGAACTGCTTCACCGAAATGAGTTTCATATACTAGTACATGCTAAACATGTTATGTGTCTGCTTATTTCTTCTTTTAGAATGTTGACAGAATATTAGGGAAGAGTGCCTTATTAAGCAATGGTAAAGGAAGTAATGCAGATAAGGTTCGGGATAGTGACACATCCTTGTTGGTCTCCAACAAAGTTGATAAAACAGCAAAGGAAGACTATCTTGAAGACAGTGAGACAACCCCAAAGTCCTGTCTTGGTCTAGTGTTCGAGTTACTGGCCACTACTGCTTGCACAAGCTATTCAAACTCACTGTCTGAATCAGTTCGGTTTTTTGAGTCTCAACTACAAGCTGAAAGACATCGATCAGCTGTGCTGCGACAAGAAGCGGAAGGACCGCGGAAGTCCTTGGAGGATTCAGATGCATACTTTTTGGTGCAACAGCAAGCGTTGGAGGATTTTTGCGCCAAACAGGACAAAGCTAATAAGCTTGCTAAGCTTATTGCCAGCATGGTGGATACCCAGGATAACGTTTCTTGAGCTCTTCTGAAGTTGTTTCAGTTATGCTCTTGTTTTGCTGCCGCGTTTATTTGCACTGGTGGCCAATTTTGACGGCCAGTGTATGTAATATGTTGCTTTGTTCCCTATATTTGCACTAGTAGCGAAATTTGATGCCCAGTGGATTTAATATGTGTAATAGCGGTAATAGACTAGCGTTAATTGCTTGCTTATTTATTTCATTATTGTTTTGTTTAGTTGTTTGCTTGTAGTCACTGCAGTTCTTTTTCTATGTTTTTCTAGTGGCCACAATAACCTAGTTTTGGTAACTAGGCCAAAATAATCATGGCAACACACGGATTGTTGTAACCATGGGCCTCCTGCGGGCCGTATGATCCATGGGCCTTCTATGGGTCGTAGGATCCATTGGCCTTCTACACAGGCCGTAGGATCCATGGGCCTTCTACGGGCCGTACGATCCATGGGCCTTCTACCGGTCGTACGATCCAGGGGCCTTTACGGGCCGTAGGATCCATGTGCCTTCTACGGGGCGTATCATCATTTCGCCAATCATGTGTCATACTATTCATGGACCATAACGGGCCGTTAATAGGCCATATTTGATAACTCTATGAAAACAGCCCAATGGGTTTTTTTACATGAAAACGGCCCAACATATGAACAGGCCACAAACGGGCCGACTGTAATCACGGGTTGAATTTGGCCCACAAGCAGAAAATGACAGTAACGGGTCGTAAGTAACCGAATGTTGGAAATGAGCCCAGAATAAATGGGCCCTGAGAATGCCGAAAGATAACTTGGGCTGCAAATGGCCCAATGAATAATGGGCTGTTAATGGGTATAAAGTGATACATTGTTCATTACGGGCCAGTTTCACCACGGGCCGTTAATGGGCCAAGAGTTACAAAGGGCCTCATATGGGCCGAAAGCCGTCATGGGCCATACATGGGACGGAAGTTAAAACGGGATGGAATCATATTGGATGGCACAGATGACGCTACTGGGCCTAATTCGGATAGGGCGTAACGGGCCTTGGGTTAGCGGGTTGTAAAGGCTATATGCGAACAGGCCGTTAACAGGCTTTCCATGGGCCGGCCCGCCACATTTTGACCAAGTCAAATGGGCTGGCCTTTTCATAGGAATGGGCCTCTGTTGGGTCGTGCCACGTGTCGACGTATCATAGGCGCCTTCTGTCCAATGAGTGGATGACATCTGCCCCAACGGTGAGCCGACGCGTGTTTCCTCCAACCAATGATGATTTTACACGTGGAAAATCCCCATTAGTCGGGGATGTTAACGGGTTATCGGATCCAAAACCGGACCCGATAGCTTAACGGCGTTCCGTTACGGTGGATGCCACGTGTCGGTCACCCTTGACAAAAGCACTTCTGTGACGCGCGATTTATCATCATGGAAGTGGACACTTCTGTGATGATAATTTTGGTAATGTCATGGAACACTTCTACGACAGCATAGGTATGACTATCTTGATTCTGTCATAAAATCGTCATGGATGTACATGCATGACAAAAACGCAACATATTGTGACAAACACGTATCATCACGGAAGTGTATTTTTTTTGTAGTGTCTTGAGCTTGCGTTCATTTTCCCTTGAAGAGGAAAGGGTGATGCAGCAAAGTAGCATAAGTATTTTCCTCAGTTTTGAGAACAAAGGTATCAATCCAGTAGGAGACAACGCACAAGTCACTGAATACCTGCACAAACAATCAACAACTTGCACCCAATGCGATAAAGGGGTTGTCAATCCCTTCACGGTCACTTGCAAAAGTGAGATCTGATAGAGATAGATAAACGGTAAAGTAATTATTTTTGGTATTTTTGGTTTATAGACCGGAAAGTAAAGATTGCAATTTAAAGGAACGGCGATAGAAATTGGCAAGTTGACGGGAAACTAATAGATTCAATATAATGGAAAAGAGACACGGGGCCATAGGTTTCACTAGTGGCTTCTCTCAAGATAGAAAATATCACGGTGGGTGAACAAATTACTGCCGAGCAATTGATAGAAAAGTGCATAGTTATGACGATATCTAAGGCAATGATCATGAACATAGGCATCACATCTGTGTCAAGTAGACCGAAACGATTCTGCATCTACTACTATTACTCCACACATCGACCGCTATCCAGCATGCATCTAGAGTATTAAGTTCATAAAGAACGGAGTAACGCATTAAGTAAGATGACATGATGTAGAGGAATTAACTCAAGCAATATGATGAAAACCCCATCTTTTTATCCTCGATGGCAACAAAACAATACGTGCCTTGCTGCCCTTACTAGTAGGACACCGCAAGATTGAACCCAAAGCTAAGCACTTCTCCCATTTTAAGAAAGATCAATCTAGTAGGCCAAACTAAACCGATAATTCGAAGAGACTTGCAAATATATCAAATCATGCATATAAGAATTCAAAGAAGAACCAAATAATGTTCATAGATAATCTGATCATAAATCCAAAATTCATCGGATCTCGGCAAATACACCGCAAAAGAATATTACATCGAATAGATCTCCAAGAACATCGAGGAGAACATGGTATTGAGAAATAAAGAGAGAGAATAAGCCATCTAGCTAATAACTATGGACCAGAAGGTATGTGGTAAACTACTCACGCTTCATCGGACAAGCAATGGTGCTGATGTAGAAGCCCTCCGTGATCGAATCCCCCTCCGACAGGACGCCGGAAAAGGCCCCTATATGGGATCTCACGGGTATAGAAGGTTGCGGTGGTGGATAGGTGGTTTTGTGGCTCTCCTAGATGTTTTCAGGGTATAAGAGTATATATATAGGCGAAGGAACTAGTTCAGGGGAGCTACGAGGGGCCCACGAGGTAGGGGCGCGCCCTCCTGCCTCGTGGCCGCCTTGTTGCGTCTCCGACTTCATCTCCAAGTCTTCTGGTTTCTTTTTGGTTCAAGAAAGATTGTCGCGAAAGTTTCATTCCGTTTGGACTCCGTTTGGTATTCCTTTTCTGCGGAACTCTAAAATAGGCAAAAAAACAGAAACTGGCACTGGGCCCTCGGTTAATAGGTTAGTCCCAAAAATAATATAAAATAGCATATAAATGCCTATTAAACATTCAAAATAGATAATATAATAGTATGGAACAATCAAAAATTATAGATACGTTGGAGACTTATAAACAATGTCGCCAGCTCCCCATTGGCCGCCCCCGCCTGCCACAGCGACGAAGCCGGCACGCCCGTGGGCTTCGCCGACAGTGGGGGAAAATAGAGCGTGGGAGGCCACCGGCGCTTGGGGTCCCATGAAGGCCACTGCTCCTCCCCTCCCATTGAAGCTAAGCTTGGCGGACTCATCATCGTCGTCCAATTAGCTGTTTGCCGGATTCGCGAGGGTGGAGCTTCATTTTTGGGGGCTCATGGCCAACCGGGCATCGGGAACGGGCGTTGACGGTCATTTAGACTAGTTTAGAGTATGATTTAATTAAAATATGTTGAAATGCAATGAATTTGCTCCGATTTTATGTAAATATTATCTAACTATTAATGAAAATCATTTGGTTTGTTTAAATATGCATCAAATTTATTTATTTCTGTTAAATTCCGTTCGAAATGCCTCTGGATATTTGCGGCTACAGCTTTACGGCCGGCTCGTTTATCTGTGTCCGTCGATTGGTCCCCACAGGTCCGCAAACAGATAAGGTGTCTGATTTGGGGTTAAAGTTGGAGATGCCCTAAGAAGGTGGAGATGAAATTACGTATAGCTATATAGGATACAAAGCAACTCTCCTGTTAGGTTTCAAAATACAATCTGACCTCTATTTTAGATGGAATATGTGATTAGCAATCTAAGAGCATCTCCAGCCGTTGGCCCCCCAGGGGGCGCCTAAAATCGCCGCCTGGGGGTGACCCGGCGCAAAAAAGTGGGTCTGGGGGCGAGTTGGCCCCCAGCCGCCGCCGCCAGGGCCGGCCCCAAGCGTGGAAAAAAATTAGAAAAACTTGGGCCTAAACACGCCAATTTTTGGCCAACTTGGGCTTTTATATTCGCAAACTTGGGCTAAAACACGTCATTACATATAAAAACTAGTCAAAAAAAACTTGTTGAAGGTCGAGAAGTCGTCGTCGTCGCCGCCATCGTCGGCCTTCTCCTTCTTGACTCAGGCGCCCCTGCTGGACCCCTCCCCGGCTGGTGGCGGCGGCGGCGGCGTGTCGTCATCGTCGTCGCTGTCGTCGATGATGACGACGCCGCCTTCGTCGCGGCCTCGGCAGCGCTGCGCGAAGCGCTGTAGGGCGGCGCGCTGGCGCTCCCTTGCCATCTTCAGCGAGTCTTGGCGTGCCCATTCAAGGGTCGCCTCGTCGTCGAGCTCGACCTCGCCGTGCTCCGGCTTCACCGGCGCCAGCAACCCCGGCTTCGTCTTCACCGGAGCCAGCCCTGGCTTCGTCTTCACCGGCGCGAGACCAGGCTCCGTCTTCGGCTTGACGAAGCGCGGGAGAGGAGCCGACGGGGGCACGCCGGCCGCCCTCGCTGATGACGATGCCGGCGCTACGTGTACGCTGGCCGAGCGGTGTCTCCGCTGCGGGCTCGGCCTTGACGCCGAGCAGTGATGGAGTGCCGGGGGATTGGGAGGAAGAACGCGACGAGGAAGAAGAGGAGGAGGAGCCGAACCTCCTCGGCGCCCATTGCCCGTCGCGTCGGCGGTGCATCGGGGCGGCCGTCCTCGCCGGGGGGTACACCAACGGTGGGTTGTTGCCGCCCTCGAGGTACGTTAGCACGCCGTCGAGTGTGCGGCCGGGAACGCCCCACCAGAGGTGGCACCCCTTGCTGTTCTTGATGCCGCCGACCACCGGCGCCCCGTTGGTGGACGCCAGCCGCTGCTGCTGGCGGCGCTCGAAGTACGCCGCCCAAGTGGCGTTGTTGTCGGCGGCGTACTGGGGAAGGGAGCGCTCGACGTCGGTGAGAGAGGCGCGCGCGATCTCGACCTCGTCGGCGAAGTACGATGGCCTGGTGACGGCGTCGGGCAACGGGGGAATGGGAACTCCCCAATTGCTGAGCCTCCAGCCCGTCGGCCCGGCGCGCATGTCCGGCTGCGCCGGGATGTTCACCTATAACAGGAGTCAGGACTCCTGTTCGCGGAGCGAACGACGGCCGAAGCCGTTGGCCGCCGCCTCGTCTCCGGGGAAACGCTCGGCCATCGGGGAGAGGGAGTGGCTGGGGAGAAGAGATCGGTGGGAGAGGGCTGGGGTGGCACTCCAACGCACGCGAGCGAGACCATATATAGCCGCTCCCGAGGGAGGGGAGGCGTCGGCGCGCCTCGGCGCGCCGCCCCGTGACGCGCCGCCCGTGAGGAAACAATGGCAAAGCTGACCGGCGGCAGCCTTGCCATTGATTCCCCGTGCGCTGACGCGGCTGCCCCATGACGCGGCTGCCCCACGGCGCTTTCGCACCAAAAAAGATTCGCCTGGCGCCCCCCGAGCGCCCCCAGCGCGCCTGGTTCGGGTTGGGTCCGCCGGCGCCAATTTTGTCCCGAGCCGGCGAAAATGGGCCCCTGGGGAGGCGACCGGGCCGATTTTTTGGTGCCGGCGACCGAAAAATCGTCTGGGGGCCTTGTTGGGGGCGCGGCTGAAGATGCTCTAACGTAGAGAGAGATGAGCATGAATCACCTCTCCATTCTCGAACGATTCAAAAATCGACGACAACGAGCAAGTACTGAAGGGCAGCACCACATGCAACATATGCTGCAGAGTGGTTAGACAGAGAAAGGGCCAAGCTCACGGGGGCCCACGATGGCTGGCAGGCCCCGCGTACACTTCAACGCTAATGGGGGCCAGCGGCGGCGCCGGCGCCCCGGTCCAGCGGGCTCCAGCAGCAAGCAGCGGTTAACGGAGAAGGGCCCAGGCGTACTGTTTCCGGGCACAGGAGCCATGGCCTCCTCCGTTGATGAGTGACTAGTTCCCGTTTTGTTTGTTGTAGCTTGTAACCGTCGCATCTAATGGCACTAGACAAACCCTACGCGCCACCCACTTGCTCCAGCCCCATCTTGGTGCAAGTACGCACGTTAGCGGTAGGTTTGCCATTTCCGGCGCTGCGACCGGCCGGTAGTCGGTAGATCGGCAGTACGTACTACGTCGAGCGGTCGCCGTCGCCGGTCGTTTTTGGTTGGTGCCCGCGCCGCAGAGGTGGCCGGCTCAGATCTGATCGGCCATGCATGCATGCATTATCGTGTTGTGCATCCAGCTTGCATGTGTGCCGCCGGTGGGGGCTCGCCCGGCTCGATCAATCATGCAGAATAAGGCCAACTCCACCGCGTGATCCCAAACGGACGTCCGTTTTGTCCGGATTCTGTCCGTTTGGGTAGTGATTTGGAGTCGTGTCCACGCCTGTCCTGGGATGCGGTGGACGTGCGTCCAGCGCGCGGCCGCATCCATTTGCTCCATCCTGTTCGTCAGGGCCAAAAATGCCCAAATTGCATCAAAACTAGTTTCCAACCCAAATATTTGTCTGAAAATTAAAAAAGTTTTACAACTCATCTGAAATTGTCTTTAATAAAATAGTTTTACAACCAAATCGAAATTGTCTTGACTGAACCTAAATTGGACCAATACATCTATTGGTTGCCAATGTGATCCCAGACGTGCTCAACCAAGTCATTTTGAAGATTCAAATGAGTGTGCCAATCACGCATCTCACGGTGGAATTGGACAAACTGTTCAAATGTGGCCGGGTCTTGGTGCAGGGGCTCAACATTTTCACCTTGATAATCAAATCCTTGGTCGAAGATACTCTCATCACGCTCGTCCTCGACGATCATGTTGTGCATAATCACACAAGCAGTCATCACCTCCCAAAGCTTCCTTTCATCCCATGACAGTGCAGGGTTTCGAACGATACCCCACCGGGATTGAAGCACACCAAAAGCACGTTCCACATCCTTTCTAACACTCTCTTGCATTTGGGCAAATCTCTTCTCCTCACCTTGGGGTTTCGAGATTATCTTCACAAAAGTTGACCATTGAGGATATATACCATCTGCTAGATAGTATCCCTTGTTGTACTGGTGGTCGTTGATCTCAAAGTTGACAGGTGGGGAGTGGCCTTCTGCAAGCCTTGCGAAGACTGGAGAGCGTTGCAGCATGTTGATATCATTGTGAGAACCTGCCATGCCGAAAAAAGAATGCCATATCCAAAGATCTTGCGATGCCATCGCTTCTAATATGACAGTGCACCCATTAACATGCCCCTTGTACTGGCCCTGCCAAGCAAATGGACAGTTCTTCCACTCCCAATGCATAGAATATATGCTGCCAAGCATGCCTGGAAAGCCTCTAGCTGCGTTGGTTGCCAACAATCTCTCTGTATCAGCGGCAGTTGGTTGTCTCAAGTACTCTGGGCCAAACACCTCGATCACGGCCTGGCAAAACTTGTACATTGACATCAGACATGTTGTCTCACTCATCCGCACATACTCGTCCACCAGATCGCCTGGAATACCATATGGAAGCATGCGCATGGCCGCGGTGCATTTCTAATAAGAGGAGAACCCAAGCTTGCCAAGGGCATCCGTCTTGCACTCGAAGTATGGGTCATGAGCAACCACTCCCTCTCGGATACGATTGAACACATGCCTTGCCATACGAAAACGGCGACGAAATTTATCCTGCTTGAAGAGCGGGGTGTTGGCAAAGTAGTCGGCATAAAGCAGGGCGTGGCCTCTCTCCCTGTTGCGGTTCAGGTTGGGAGCACGGCCAGGGAGTGACCCCCTGTACCGAGGAAGCTGCCGTTGAATATGGTCGTGAACGACCAGTGCAGCCACCACAAGATCTTCATCATCCGACGACGAATCGTCCGACGAACAAAGGAAGTGATGAAAGAAAAACTCGTCTCCACTGTCCATACCTTTGATGGCAAAAAGTCGAACACCTTCCGGTCGTGGTGGCGAAGAGGCCGCGATGATCACTCGACGCTGCAGGGATGGTTGCCGGCCGGCTACTGGCCGCTCTAAAGATCTCGTCGGAATCCGCCTTGAAGAGCGATCGCCTGCGGTCGTGTCCCATCCGCCACCGGCAAGGACGGCGACGGCCAAACCTCCCCCGATAGACGACCAAAACTACGGCGAAAGCGCGGGCATGGTGGCGGCCATGTCGAGAGGTAGTTTGGTATGGACGGCGCGGGGCTGGGCGGTGAGGAGGCGGCCGGAGAATAGAGGCGGCGCCGGCGGCGGGGCGGGGCGGGGAGAGAGGGTGAAGCGTTGGGAGCGGAGGGACTGCTAGTGTCCCCGACAGGCGGGCCACGGGAGGGACAAAGGCGTGCGTCGCGGCCGTCCGCGCGTGTCCGTTTCACCTCAAACCAAGCGCAAGTTTGGGCCGACGATGGATCGAAAACGGACCGAATCCGGACATTTGTCCGTTTGAGGCCACGCGCTGGACCGCCTTTTTTCTTCCTTTTACCCCAAACGGACGGGGCCGCACAGGATAGGATCGCGCGGTGGAGTTGGCGTAACGCATGCAGCTGGAGGGATGGCGACGGATCCGTGGAGTTGCTAGCCGATTAGAGTGGCAGTTCCCATCGGTTTGAATCAGTCGATAATCAATCAACCGGTCGTTGGCAGCATGCAGGCAGGTGCAGCAGAGCGGATGTCCTCCAATCCGACATGTCTTGTTCTCTTCCCCTGAGAACGGGGCTGTAGCATAGTGGCAAGGCGCACCCTGCAGCCAGGGTTCAAATCCTGTCAGGGTTGAATTTCAGGTTCTATAAAATAAAACTAAGTCCATGGATCTCTTTTTTCATTTTTTGGTTCTCTTCCCCTTCTCCCTTGGATCTACCGGCACCGCGACCCAAACCCTCCTGGGTGTGTGTATTATTGGACTATTAGATCACCTGCAAGCACATGTAGCCTGAAGTCGTAATGGTTTTTGTTCTTGTTCATTTTTTTTGCCGGAAGTAATGTTTTTGTTTCGACAAAGTTTTATTGCATTGTCAATTCTCCCAACCCCGAAGACGAGCCGGAGCTGGCGGAGGCTTGACTGCTGTGGGGTGCAGGGAGGTCGCTTGTGGCGGAGAGATGGCCGGGGCTGACGGCGGCAGGGCTTTTTGGTTCCTTGCCCGGATGGGTTTCTTCTGTAAAACTAAGTCCATGGTTCTTATATTTTTTTTTGTTCTCTTCCCCTTCTCCCTTCGATCTACCGGCACCGCGACCCAAACCCTCCCGGGTGTGTGTATTATTGGACCATTAGATCACCTGCAAGCACATGTAGCCTGAAGTCGTAATGGTTTTTGTTCTTGTTTTTTTTTTGGAAGTAATGTTTTTGTTTTGACAAAGTTTTATTGCATTGTCAATTCTCCCAACCCCGAAGAGGAGCCGGAGCTGGCGGAGGCTTGACTGCTGTGGGGTGCAGGGAGGTCGCTTGTGGTGGAGAGATGGTCGGGGCTGACGGTGGCAGGGCATGCGACAGTGTTCTGACCCAAATCCTAAATGGCGCCCGTTTCTTCACTTTGCGCAAACCGGCGCATACCCCCGCGCCGCGCTGAGGCTGGCTCGTTTCTTCTTTTTTTCTTGTTCAAAACTGCAGTAGAAATGGGTGAAAGCGAGGGGAGCAGCGCACCGACCACCAGAACATTGAACCATTTGTGCCTATTAACTTCATTCCCTTCTTTTATTTCTCTACTTAGTGAGAGAAGCTTCCCAAACCAGTTTTCACCGGTTCGCTGATTTTTGGGCGGGTTTTTTTTCTTGTACCTTTTCCATTTTATTTTCTTATTTCCTTTTCTTTTCTTTCTTTCCCTAAATGCGTGAACGTTCTTTCAAATTCGTGATTTTTTTTCCAAAATCAATGAATTTTTCCAGATTCAAGAAACTTTTATTAAAATCAATGATTTTTTCAAAATTGACAAACTTTTTTCAAATTCGACGAACTTTTTTTAAATCAGATGATGTTTTTTTCAAATTTGATGAACTTTTTTCTTATGGTGAACTTTTTTCAAATTCAATGATCCCTTTTTCATTTGTGATGAACTTTTTTTCAAAATTAATGAACTTATTTATTTATTCAAAATCAAATTTCATTTTTGATGAACTTTTTGCAAAATCAATGAACATTTTTTCAAATTTGTGAACTTTTTTAAGGTTGTGGACTTTCTTTCAAATTTCATGAAAAATTTAAATTCACGAAAAATTTCTATTTTTTGGATTTTTCTCTCTCTTTGTCAAAAGTCAACGGTTGACCGGTCAACCTTGATCAAGGGGAGCGAACGAGCCGACTTGGGGACAAGCGAACGAGACAACCTGAGTCGGCCTAGTTCGCGGTAGCGTGGGCACCAGAACTGGTAACCGGCGCTGAAGGAGCCCGTTAGGAGCTCCCCTAACCCAGGAGTCTCTCACCAAGTCGGTTCCCGACCTGGTGGGCTTGACTGAGGACCCATAGGTCGGTTCTATCCTGGGCCACGTTGGGTGCCCCATGGCGTATAATTATACAAAGACTTGTTGTACAAGACAGGGTTACTAGAGCCAAAGAGACTCTACCACCACCAACGTAGATGACCAGGATATGTAACTTTGGGACCCCCTGTATGTTAGATAAGCTAGGTGGCGGGCTCGTCGTTCTAATAAAATACAATCCTTTGGTTCTATACTTGTACTTTGTACACCTCTATCACATTACACATGAGTTAGGGTATTACCTTGATCAGTTCCGTAGCAGCCTAGCACCAAATCCCAGGACAACTTCAACACTACAGTGCAGAACAATACTAAATAGTGATATTTTATCTATAGTCAACGAAGAAACCTGCTGCCACGCCTCAGGCCAACGCCCTTTTGCCCGGGGCTAGCTACGCCACTGACCTCGGTCGTGAGAGCCTGAAACTGGTAATTCTGCATCATGTTTCCCCTCCGACCTAATCAGTATGTCAGGGCACTCCTACCATGTTCATCTCTTCGCATGGGAGGTTTTTATGACGTACAATCAACATATTTTCCTCCAAAAATAGGTTCCAATGAACGCTTCAAATCTTCTAATTGTAGATCTTATTGAAACTAAACAAAAATGGACGAGCTCGCAGTAAAATACAAAACAAATCATACATCTTCAAAACAAAAAAAACATTATCAAAAATTCGATGCAAAATGCTCTCATCAAGGGTCCATCAGGACCAGCTGCTCCGAATTTACGGGAAAGTCAGGAGTCCACCGTGCACTAGTCTACCAAAAACGATAAGGTGTTCTTCAATGCGCTATAAACGGCAATATCTCAAAGGCGTCCAGGAACATTGAAGTAGATGTAAGAAACCTGATAGATCAATCATCCTCTATAGTGTAGGAAAAATACTTAGGAAGGAAAAACTTTGCACACAAATTCTATGAAACTGATTATCACAACAACTTCAGGCAAACATGGCACGGTCATCGAGGAACTAGCAGCCAGACGAAGTAATTTATACTAAAATGTTATACTTATCTAAACTAAGTTTACCATACTATAGCTTTAGTTAGTGCGATTTTTCAGTACTTAGCTATCATAGTTAACCAAATAACTTTGTTCCGACATAACTTTTATAATGTTTTTGTTATGCAGATGTATTATATGCTAATGGGAAATTTGCTCCTGTTAAATTTAAATTGTATGATTTAACAAATTTAAAATTCATTTTCAATATTTAATTAACGAATACTTGTATATTTGCATTTGTGTATGTGCGTGTCTGTGTTCTTATATATTTTTAATGCCATAAATATCATCATAGAGGTTTCTAAATCATATAATCTAACAAATATCTTAATAGTGTTTTATTGTGAATTATTAGTAAGTGTGTGTATAGAAACTTCTAGGGTTGGCAAATCTACCTTGCTACTTGGGCTGGCCAATAAGTTGGTAATATGTGTGTGCTTTGTTTACTTGTGTATAAAATAACATCATAATTCTAATCACGAGAGACATATAATATGTTGGAAATATGCCCTAGAGGCAATAATAAAAGTATTATTATATTTCATTGTTCATGATAATTGTCTTTTATTCATGCTATAATTGTATTATCCGGAAATCGTAATACACGTGTGAATACATAGACCTCAATATGTCCCTAGTGAGCCTCTAGTTGACTAGCTCGTTGTGATCAACAGATAGTCATGATTTCCTGGCTATGGACATTGGATGTCGTTGATAACGGGATCACATCATTAGGAGAATGATGTGATGGACAAGACCCAATCCTAAGCATAGCACAAAGGTCGTTTAGTTCGTTTGCTAGAGCTTTGCCAATGTCAAGTATCTCTTCCTTAGACCATGAGATCGTGTAACTCCCGGATACCGTAGGAGTGCCTTGGGTGTATCAAACGTCACAACGTAACTGGGTGACTATAAAGGTGCATTACAGGTATCTCCGAAAGTAGCTGTTGGGTTGACACAGGTCGAGACTGGGATTTGTCACTCCGTATGACGGAGAGGTATCTCTGGGCCCACTCGGTAATGCATCATCATAATGAGCTCAAGGTGACCAAAGTGTTGGCCACGAGATCATGCATTACGGTACGAGTAAAGTGACTTGCCGGTAACGAGACTGAACAAGGTATTGGGATACCGACGATCGAGTCTCGGGCAAGTAACGTACCGATTGACAAAGGGAATTGTATACAGGGTTTGATCGAATCCTCGACATCGTGGTTCATCCGATGACAACATCGAGAAGCATGTGGGAGCCAACATGGGTATCCAGATCCCGCTGTTGGTTATTGACTGGAGAACGTCTCGGTCATGTCTACATGTCTCCCGAACACGTAGGGTCTACACACTTAAGGTTCGATGACGCTAGGGTTATAAAGGAAGTTTGTATGTGGTTACCGAATGTTGTTCGGAGTCCCGGATGAGATCCCGGACGTTACGAGGAGTTCCGGAATGGTCCGGAGGTAAAGATTTATATATGGGAAGTCCTATTTTGGCCAACGGAAAATGTTCGGGATTTTTCGGTATTGTACCGGGAAGGTTCTAGAAGGTTCCGGAGTGGGGCCCACCTACATGGGGGGACCCACATGAACGTGAGTTGTGGGAGAAAGGCCCCACACCCCTGGTCAAGGCGCACCAAGATCCCCCCTTAGAAGGAATAAGATCATATCCCGAAGGGATAAGATCAAGATCCCTAAAAAGGGGGGATAACAATCGGTGGGGAAGGAAATGATGGGATTTCTTTCCTCCCACCTTGGCCAACGCCCCAATGGACTTGGAGGGCAAGAAACCAGCCCCTCCACCCCTATATATAGTGGGGAGGCGCATGGGAGCTTAACACAAGCCAAGGCGCAGCCCCTCCCCTCCCCAACACCTCTCCTCCTCCGTATATGCTTGGCGAAGCCCTGTCGGAGTACTGTTGCACCAACTACACCACGCCGTCGTGCTGCCGTTGGAGCAATCTTCCTCAACCTCTCCTTCCCCCTTGCTGGATCAAGAAGGAGGAGACGTCTCCCGTCCCGTACGTGTGTTGAACGCGGAGGTGCTGTCTGTTCAGCACTTGGACATCGGTGATCCGAATCACGTTCGAGTACGACTCCATCATCACCATCCCCTTGGCTAGCTTCCGCTCGTGATCTACAAGTGGTATGTAGATGCAAACTCTCTCCCTTGACTCGTTGCTTAGATGAACTCATAGATGGATCTTGGTGAAACCGTAGGAAAATTTTTAATTTTCTGCAACGTTCCCCAACAGTGGCATCATGAGCTAGGTCTATGCGTAGTTCTCTTTGCACGAGTAGAACACAATTTTGTTGTGGGCGTGGATTTTGTCATCTTACTTGCCTCTACTAGTCTTTTCTTGCTTCGGCGGTATTGTGGGATGAAGCGGCCGGGACCAACCTTACACGTACGCTTACGTGAGACCGGTTCCACCGACTGACATGCACTAGTTGCATAAGGTGGCTGGCGGGTGTCTGTCTCTCCCACTTTAGTTGGAGCGGATTCGATGAAAAGGGCCCTTATGAAGGGTAAATAGAAGTTGACAAAATCACGTTGTGGTTATTCGTAGGTAAGAAAACGTTCTTGCTAGAACCCAATTGCAGCCACGTAAAAGATGCAACAACAATTAGAGGACGTCTAACTTGTTTTTGCAGCGATTGATCATGTGATGTGACATGGCCAGAAGTTGTGATGAATGATGAATTGTGATGTATGAGATCATGTTCTTTGTAATAGGATTCACGACTTGCATGTCGATGAGTATGACAACCGGCAGGAGCCATAGGAGTTGTCTTTATTTTTTGTATGACCTGCGTGTCATTGAAGAACGCCATGTAACTCACTTTACTTTATTGCTAAACGCGTTAGCCATAGAAGTAGAAGTAGTCGTTGGCGTGACAACTTCATGAAGACACGATGATGGAGATCATGATGATGGAGATCATGGTGTCAAGCCGGTGACAAGATGATCATGGAGCCCCGAAGATGAAGATCAATGGAGCTATATGATATTGGCCATATCATGTCACAACTATATAATTGCATGTGATGTTTATTATGTTTATGCATCTTGTTTACTTAGGACGACGGTAGTAAATAAGATGATCCCTTACAAAAATTTCAAGAAGTGTTCTCCCCTAACTGTGCACCGTTGCTACAGTTCGTCGCTTCTAAGCACCACGTGATGATCGGGTGTGATGGATTCTTACGTTCACATACAACGGCTGTAAGATAGTTCTACACAGCGAAAACACTTAGGGTTAACTTGACGAGCCTAGCATGTGCAGACATGGCCTCGGAACACGGAGACCGAAAGGTCGAACACGAGTCGTATGGAAGATACGATCAACATGAGAATGTTCACCGACGATGACTAGTCCGTCTCACGTGATGATCGGACACGGCCTAGTCGACTCGGATCGTGTAACACTTAGATGACTAAAGGGATGTCTAATCTGAGTGGGAGTTCATAATTTGATTAGAACTTAATTATCATGAACTTAGTCTAAAACCTTTGCAAATATGTCTTGTAGATCAAATGGCCAACGCTCATGTCAACATGAACTTCAACGCGTTCCTAGAGAAAACCAAGCTGAAAGATGATGGCAGCAACTATACGGACTGGGTCCGGAACCTGAGGATCATCCTCATAGCTGCCAGGAAACAATATGTCCTAGAAGGACCGCTAGGTGACGCTCCCGTCCCAGAGAACCAAGACACTATGAATGCTTGGCAAACTCGCGCTGATGATTACTCCCTCGTTCAGTGCGGCATGCTTTACAGCTTAGAACCGGGGCTCCAAAAGCGTTTTGAGCATCACGGAGCATATGAGATGTTCGAAGAGCTGAAACTAGTTTTCCAAGCTCATGCCCGGGTCGAGAGATATGATGTCTCCGACAAGTTCTACAGTTGTAAGATGGAGGAAAACAGTTCTGTCAGTGAGCACATCCTGAAGATGTCTGGGTTGCACAACCGTATGACCCAGCTGAACATTAACCTCCCAGATGAGGCGGTCATTGACAGAATCCTCCAGTCGCTCCCACCAAGCTACAAGAGCTTTGTGATGAACTACAACATGCAGGGGATGGAAAAGACCATTCCTGAAGTGTTCTCGATGCTGAAGTCAGCAGAGGCTGAAATCAAGAAAGAACATCAAGTGTAGATGGTCAATAAGACCACTAAGTTCAAGAAGGGCAAGGGTAAGAAGAACTTCAAGAAGGACGGCAAGGAGGTTGCCGCGCCTAGTAAGCCAGTTACCGGGAAGAAGTCAAAGAATGGACCTAATCCTGAGACTGAGTGCTTTTATTGCAAGGGGAAGGGTCACTGGAAGCGGAACTGCCCCAAATACTTAGCAGATAAGAAGGCCGGCAAAACCAAAGGTATATTTGATATACATGTAATTGATGTGTACCTTACCAGTACTCGTAGTAACTCCTGGGTATTTGATACCGGTGCCGTTGCTCATATTTGTAACTCACAGCAGGAGATGCGGAATAAACGGAGACTGGCGAAGGACGAGGTGACGATGCGCGTCGGGAATGGTTCCAGAGTCGATGTGATCGCCGTCGGCACGCTGCCTCTACATTTACCTACGGGATTAGTTTTGAACCTTAATAATTGTTATTTAGTGCCAAGTTTGAGCATGAACATTGTATCTGGATCTCATTTAATACGAGATGGCTACTCATTTAAGTCTGAGAATAATGGTTGTTCGATTTATATGAGAGATATGTTTTATGGTCATGCTCCGATGGTCAATGGTTTATTCTTAATGAATCTCGAGCGTAATATTACACATGTTCATAGTGTAGATGCCAAAAGATGTAAAGTTGATAACGATAGTCCCACATACTTGTGGCACTGCCGCCTTGGTCACATTGGTGTCAAGCGCATGAAGAAGCTCCATGCCGATGGACTTTTAGAGTCTCTTGATTATGAATCGTTTGACACGTGCGAACCATGCCTCATGGGCAAGATGACCAAGACTCCGTTCTCCGGAACAATGGAGCGAGCAACCAACTTATTGGAAATCATACATACCGACGTGTGCGGTCCAATGAGCGTTGAGGCTCGCGGAGGATATCGTTATGTTCTCACTCTCACTGATGACTTAAGTAGATATGGGTATGTCTACTTAATGAAACACAAGTCTGAGACCTTTGAAAAGTTCAAGGAATTTCAGAATGAGGTGGAGAATCAACGTGACCGAAAGATAAAGTGCCTACGATCAGATCGTGGAGGAGAATATTTAAGTCACGAATTTGGCACACACTTAAGGGAATGTGGAATCGTTTCACAACTCACGCCGCCTGGAACACCTTAGCGAAACGGTGTGTCCGCACGTCGTAATCGCACTCTATTGGATATGGTGCGGTCTATGATGTCTCTTACTGATTTACCGCTATCATTTTGGGGATACGCTCTAGAGACAGCTACATTCACTTTAAATAGGGCACCGTCTAAATCCGTTGAGACGACACCGTATGAATTATGGTTTGGGAAGAAACCTAAGCTGTCGTTTCTAAAAGTTTGGGGATGCGATGCTTATGTCAAGAAACTTCAACCTGAAAAGCTCGAACCCAAGTCGGAAAAATGCGTCTTCATAGGATACCCTAGGAAACTGTCGGGTATACCTTCTACTTAAGATCCGAGGGCAAAATCTTTGTTGCCAAGAACGGATGCTTTCTGGAAAAAGAGTTTCTCTCGAAACAAGTAAGTGGGAGGAAAGTAGAACTCGATGAAGTACTACCTCTCGAACGGGAAAGTGGTGCAGCTCAGGAAAATGTTCCTGTGATGCCCACACCAACTGAAGAGGAAACCAATGATGATGATCAAGGTACTTCGGATCAAGTTGCTACTGAACTTCGTAGGTCCACAAGGACACGTTCCGCACCAGAGTGGTACGGCAACCCCATCCTGGAAATCATGTTGTTAGACAACGGTGAACCTTCGAACTATGAAGAAGCGATGGCGGGCCCAGATTCCAACAAATGGCTTGAAGCCATGAAATCCGAGATAGAATCCATGTATGAAAACAAAGTATGGACTTTGACAGACTTGCCCGATGATCGGCGAGCGATAGAAAACAAATGGATCTTTAAGAAGAAGACAGACGCGGATGGTAATGTCACCATCTATAAAGCTCGACTTGTCGCTAAGGGTTATCGACAGGTTCAAGGGATTGACTACGACGAGACATTCTCTCCCGTAGCGAAGCTATAGTCCGTCCGAATCATGTTAGCAATTGCCGCATACTATGATTATGAGATATGGCAGATGGACGTCAAAACAGCATTCCTTAACGGGCATCTTAAGGAAGAACTGTATATGATGCAGCCGGAAGGTTTTGTCGATCCTAAGAACGCTAACAAAGTATGCAAGCTCCAGCGATCCATTTATGGGCTGGTGCAAGCATCTCGGAGTTGGAATATTCGCTTTGATGAGATGATCAAAGCGTTTGGGTTTATGCAGACTTATGGAGAAGCCTGCGTTTACAAGAAAGTGAGTGGGAGCTCTGTAGCATTTCTCATATTATATGTAGATGACATACTCTTGATGGGAAATAATATAGAATTTCTGGACAGCATTAAGGCCTACTTGAATAAGTGTTTTTCAATGAAGGACCTTGGAGAAGCTGCTTACATATTAGGCATCAGGATCTATAGAGATAGATCGAGACGCCTCATAGGTCTTTCACAAAGCACATACCTTGATAAGATTTTGAAGAGGTTCAAAATGGATCAGTCCAAGAAGGGGTTCTTGCCTATGTTACAAGGTGTGAGATTGAGCTCGGCTCAGTCACCGACCACGGCAAAAGATAAAGAAGAGATGAGTGTCATCCCTATGCTTCAGCCATAGGATCTATTATGTATGCCATGCTGTGTACCTGACCTGATGTAAACCTTGCCGTGAGTTTGGTAGCTAGATACCAAAGTAATCCCGGCAAGGAACACTGGACAGCAATCAAGAATATCCTGAAGTACCTGAAAAGGACAAAGGACATGTTTCTCGTTTATGGAGGAGACGAAGAGCTTGTCGTAAAGGGTTACGTCGACGCTAGCTTCGACTCAGATTCGGATGACTCTAAGTCACAAACCGGATACGTGTATATGTTGAATGGTGGAGCAGTAAGCTGGTGCAGCTGCAAGCAGAGCGTCGTGGCGGGATCTACGTGTGAAGCGGAGTACATGGCAGCCTCGGAGGCAGCGCATGAAGCGATTTGGGTGAAGGAGTTCATCACCGACCTAGGAGTCATACCCAATGCGTCGGGGCCAATCAAACTCTTCTGTGACAACACTGGAGCTATTGCCCTTGCCAAGGAGCCCAGGTTTTACAAGAAGACTAGGCACATCAAGCGTCGTTTCAACTCCATTCGTGAAAATGTTCAAGATGGAGACATAGAAATTTGCAAAGTACATACGGATCTGAATGTCGCAGATCCGTTGACTAAACCTCTCTCGCGAGCTAAACATGATCAACACCAGAACTCTATGGGTGTTCGATTCATCACAATGTAACTAGATTGGTGACTCTAGTGCAAGTGGGAGACTGTTGGAAATATGCCCTAGAGGCAATAATAAAAGTATTATTATATTTCCTTGTTCATGATAATTGTCTTTTATTCATGCTATAACTGTATTATCCGGAAATCGTAATACACGTGTGAATACATAGACCTCAATATGTCCCTAGTGAGCCTCTAGTTGACTAGCTCGTTGTGATCAACAGATAGTCATGATTTCCTGGCTATGGACATTGGATGTCGTTGATAACGAGATCACATCATTAGGAGAATGATGTGATGGACAAGACCCAATCCTAAGCATAGCACAAAGGTCGTTTAGTTCGTTTGCTAGAGCTTTGCCAATGTCAAGTATCTCTTCCTTAGACCATGAGATCGTGTAACTCCCAGATACCGTAGGAGTGCCTTGGGTGTATCAAACGTCACAACGTAACTGGGTGACTATAAAGGTGCATTACAGGTATCTCCGAAAGTAGCTGTTGGGTTGACACAGATCGAGACTGGGATTTGTCACTCCGTATGACGGAGAGGTATCTCTGGGCCCACTCGGTAATGCATCATCATAATGAGCTCAAGGTGACCAAAGTGTTGGCCACGAGATCATGCATTACGGTACGAGTAAAGTGACTTGCCGGTAACGAGACTGAACAAGGTATTGGGATACCGACGATCGAGTCTCGGGCAAGTAACGTACCGATTGACAAAGGGAATTGTATACAGGGTTTGATCGAATCCTCGACATCGTGGTTCATCCGATGACAACATCGAGAAGCATGTGGGAGCCAACATGGGTATCCAGATCCCGCTGTTGGTTATTGACCGGAGAACGTCTCGGTCATGTCTACATGTCTCCCGAACCCGTAGGGTCTACACACTTAAGGTTCGATGACGCTAGGGTTATAAAGGAAGTTTGTATGTGGTTACCGAATGTTGTTCGGAGTCCCGGATGAGATCCCGGACGTCACGAGGAGTTCCGGAATGGTCCGGAGGTAAAGATTTATATATGGGAAGTCCTATTTTGGCCACCGGAAAATGTTCGGGATTTTTCGGTATTGTACCGGGAAGGTTCTAGAAGGTTCCGGAGTGGGGCCCACCTGCATGGGGGGACCCACATGAACGTGAGTGGTGGGGGAAAGGCCCCACACCCCTGGTCAAGGCGCACCAAGATCCCCCCTTAGAAGGAATAAGATCATATCCCGAAGGGATAAGATCAAGATCCCTAAAAGGGGGGGATAACAATCGGTGGGGAAGGAAATGATGGGATTTCTTTCCTCCCACCTTGGCCAACGCCCCAATGGACTTGGAGGGCAAGAAACCAGCCCCTCCACCCCTATATATAGTGGGGAGGCGCATGGGAGCTTAACACAAGCCAAGGCGCAGCCCCTCCCCTCCCCAACACCTCTCCTCCTCCGTATATGCTTGGCGAAGCCCTGTCGGAGTACTGCTGCACCAACTACACCACGCCGTCGTGCTGCCGTTGGAGCAATCTTCCTCAACCTCTCCTTCCCCCTTGCTGGATCAAGAAGGAGGAGACGTCTCCCATCCCGTACGTGTGTTGAACGCGGAGGTGCTGTCCGTTCAGCACTTGGACATCGGTGATCCGAATCACGTTCGAGTACGACTCCATCATCACCATCCCCTTGGCTAGCTTCCGCTCGTGATCTACAAGTGGTATGTAGATGCAAACTCTCTCCCTTGACTCGTTGCTTAGATGAACTCATAGATGGATCTTGGTGAAACCGTAGGAAAAATTTTAATTTTCTGCAACGTTCCCCAACATAATATTGTTAATTTTAATATTGCATTTGTACAATTTGACTATTTGATATGCACATGTATCTGAAAACTCCTGCCAGTTTCTCAGAAGTCATACATGCATAACTCCAATGTACCATGTGCCTCAACTTAGCACACATTTTAAAATTCAAATTTGTCCATCAACTAAACATGGACTATGTGTCACAAATACTCTTTTTGATATAATTTCTTTTGCACTCGAGATGGTGAATTTTATTTTTACAGATTACTCGAATTTTAAAGGTAAGTTAGATAAATGAATGATGTGGGGAAAGGTTTCTATCTTCTTTCTTTTCTCTCTGTACTATTTCATAACCGAGTCGAAACCACCCAATTGTGAGTGAGACCCAGTGGAGGAGGCTGGGGTGGTGAAGACTTGAGAGTTGAGACCACTCAATCCCATGTGTAAAAACCCTCAAGACTGGGTGAAGGATAAATGATAATTGTAAAAAGGCAAACTTTAACTTTTTCCAGATGCAAATGTGCTTCCTGCCGAATATCATCTAAGTTTTTTTATTTCTTTGTGAAAAGGATCACATTTATTATAATGATTCACTAAAAGTACAAAGCACATCAAACATAATAAAATTACATTAGGTCCGTGGACCGTCGAACGGCCATTGACGCCGTCGGAACGAGCCATCGACATGCCATTGTCGCCGCTCCCATACCGTAGTCGGCGTGACCTTGTCGATGATAGTCGGGAGTCTTTGTGCAAGTTCCCCTAAGGACAGGCGCCCCAGAACTGCAGTTGTCGCCGTTGAATTCTTGAATCAATTTGAAGAACCTGACACCAAATATTGATGTGCCCTATGCACGGCGAGAAACCCTAACCACACCGCCATGAGGAGGTGACAGGAATCTATGCCAGAGCTCCGTCTAATCTGTCCAAATGGATGAACTTGAGGAGGATCGAAGCCCGGATGACAGACTCGAAGAAGAACCGCCCCATTCGTTTGAATGTCGCACATGCGAGAACTAAAACCCTGTGTATCTGCTAGTCGTAGCCAAGGCATCGGGACTCCCCTCCCTACCATCGACCGTCGGAGTGGCAGGTAGAGGGGAGGCGAATCCACAGGCTCGCCAGGGGAGATTGAGGGGAGGAAGGCTTTTTCCTAGTCGCCTCGTGATAGGAGAAAGAAAAGCAACGGAGATCTACTCTATGTTTGACGATCAGCAAGAAAAAAATTACCTATACTGGTAAGACGAAATGGATATTACTACATCCATTAATGCTAGTTGACTCCATTTTCTGTTTTCATTAATTAAAGGGTGCGATTAAATTTTACAATGTCTTAGTAGGATGGTCACAATTGAAGTATCGTGCAAGTCAACTAGACCTTTTTGCTGAGGTGACACACAATTATATGACGATTGAGTATCATGATATGATATCGTACCATATTAAAGGATATACTAGTATGTGGCATGCTTGACAATAAATAAGATGATTATGTACTGTGGAGGTTAGTATCATACACTATTATCATATGCATGATACTATTATAACCTGTGCACTTAAAATGGGAGCGTCCGGATTTTAATCTTTACGAGAAAGTCGTGCATGCAAAACTTCACTGCCCCATGCGTGGTAAATTATCAAGTATCGTACCCCCTCTATCCTAACTTCATTGCACGCACAAATTTTAAAATTCAAGTTTGACCATCAACTAAATTCTGCCAACATGTAACAAAAATTAAATCATCTTTTGCGAAAATTAAATCATTGAATTTGTATTCAGAATAGTTTTGAATGTTATAAATTTTATGGCATATAACATGACCCGTATACACACAACAAATGGCTTTCAGTTCATTTCGATATAAAGATAGTTCTTCACTTGAGATGTCGAATGTATAGCTTCTTGCAGATTACTCAACTTTCACAGCTACGCTAAACCATAGGCCCCGAGACAGGAAGTGTGGATAAGATTCTTCCTCTCATTGATCATTGTGTCCTTGTATCATCTTTCTCTCCTCTCTACTATTTCAACTGGAAAAGTTCCCTCCGTAAATGCCTCGTTGGATCCGTAGGCGCTGGACCTCGAACTCTGAATGCGCTGTTAGATCGAGCAAGACTTTTCTCCGTTGTGGATGTGGATGTAGTTAGATCTTACCAACCAAAGCCTCATCCGAATATCTAAGCTTTGCAGCTTTCCAGGGATCATGATGCAGGGTACACATCTGCCCTTGTCCATTGACACCGATGGCTCCAAATCAGACATTGCCGACGAGGCCATATCTAGTGTGATGACTCCAAAAAAAAAGTACAACACAGTGAACATGGCAAAAAGATTGTGCAATGATCTGCTAAGAATAGTCAACAGGAGATGTCTATTCTTGGCCACAGGATCCAGCACGAAAGGCAGTGGAAAAGAAGAAAGATCATTCAGTGCTGGTCCAAGTTTTGGTAAGTGGGGTGACAATTTCATAGCAGATTCGTGCTTAGCAAGTAAGCAAGAGGTGCAAAAAACAGGCAAAGTACAGTATGCAAGAGACGGCGATGTGGAGCTTGCCAGAGTGGCAAGTGAGGATTTGAAAAAATATCTCCTATCATAGAAGTAAGTTGAAAGAGCTTTATTTATCACTTAAATTCCTGTCTGAACATATCAGAACACTGGAAGATAATTTAGCTGCTATTTATCTCATCATCACTTTTGAGGTGTAGTTAGGTAGGAGTGCTTACTATCTACATGTACGAAAGTGCTTTGTACGGTTCAGGAATTAAGGCTTACTGGCCCATATAGCTCAGCCTTTAAGTTTGTTGTAGTACGGTTCAATTTTATCTTCTGGTTCTCTTAGTTTATCTTTTACTTTAAAAATTCAGGTATGTTTTTAGAATGTGTGCATATTAAAGTAGTTCTTAAATCCATGAATATTTTAAAAAATTGTCAAACATTTCTTACATTTGTGAACATAAATTCATTTTTTTTCAGTACTCCATCTGATCCATATTAATTGTTTTTGATTTATTACAACTTGCAAACCTGCCCATGTGTTGCAACGGGATAAACAAATCCTCGTACACCCAAAGCGACCCATTCATGTTATCAATTCTCCTCTTCTCCACTGTCACTTATGGTTGCCACGGTATCCATAAATATGATCAATTCTAAGGCAATAAGCTCGATCATACTACTCTAGCATGTTACTCCCTCCGTCCCAAAATAAGTGTCTCAAACTTAATACAACATTTGTACTAACCTTAGTACAAAGTTGAGACGGAGGGAGTACCTCACAAGTTCGTCACTCCTCAAACTTATACATTTATAGACTTGTAATATTTTAAAAAGAAGGTTAAAGCCCCGGCCTCTGCATCAATCGACTTTGTTAAATCTCAGTCAACTGAGACTTAGCAAGACTAGTGACAAATATAGATGATACACCAAACAGTAGCAAGAGAACATCATATGGTAGCAGCACAAATCATAAATGTTTTTTTTTTCGAATACGTGCGAATGTATGTATCATTCATTAAAAAAGAAGGGAAAGACTCTGCAAATGTTTCCACGGTTACACAAGATATTTACATGCGGGTTTCATCTAATCACTTTGGTGAAGCACTCCTGATCAGCCTACGTGGTGTCAGCGGCCTCGAACCCTTTTACATCACCCTTTATTAGTCCCGTCTTTGCCTATATCCTGCCTTCCTCCCTGATTCATTGAATGGTCCGTGCAAATGAAGGAGTCGCTCCACTAAATACGATGTCGTTCTGATGCTTCCGCAGCATCCACATGCCAAGGAGGCATTTATCGCGTGTCATTCTTCGATGGTTCAGGCTCTGGTCCTGTCCGATGCACCACTCGCCAAGGCTCTCATTTTATAGAGGCTCAAACGCCAATCTGCCGGTGACAGTACTAAACCAATGCCAGACCTACTTCAGGAACACACAACACACAACTGGTTACAGCATCTCCAATAGCCGCGCTATATAAACGCCACGTTATAAAATTAGTGTTTTTAACGCGCGCTACCCCTCCGAACACTCCAGCGGACGCGTAAAAATCGCGCGCGCGGCATATCTAGTTCAGCGTGTGGGATGAAACGCCATCCCATGCCGCTTATTTCTTGCGCCCGCTCCCATGCGCTGGACTCTCGAACGCTCGCTCGCAACTCCACTTACCCATCCAGCCGCTGGCGCTGCTGCCGCCCGCGCCATCCCATTTCTTCCGGCGACCGTTCCGGCGCTTCCCAGGTATCTCCTCGCGCGGCCGCGGCTTCCTCCGTCTCCCTCTAGTCAGCGCCGCCCGTCGCGCGCGGCAGTCCTCCGACGAACAGCGTCCGGCCGCCCACTGCCGCTCGGCGCCCGCAAGGTGTTCGATAAAACGCCCGCAATGTATGTATTGCTTCCAACTTCACATTTTTACATGAATTTGGTGCATGTTGTTTGTATTTATTAGAGCCTAGTTTTGAACATTGTAGATGAGTTCGTCATATGATTCTTTCGAAGAAGAATTTGATATGGAAGAGGAGGAGGATCTTGCAATGATCCTAGCTATGCACATCTCGTGCGAGTGCGGCGGAGAGCTGAAAGGGTGGCCCGTTTTGTTGCCTCATATCATGCAATTCGACGTCCGGCAGCGCATGATAATCTTCAGAAGGATCTCATTGAAGAGTGGTGGGCTTGGAATGGCCGCCAAAAAGCATTATGATTTGTGCGTTTGATGTTGTATTGTTGAACTATTTGTTGTATTGATAAAAGATACTATTTGTTCGAGTCGTAATAATAAATTAAACTATTTATTGTTGATTTATTTTGTTTGTGTTTGAACTTCTTGCTTCTGTTTGGAGTTTATATGTTGTTTGTGCGAGAGCGCGCGCTGCATTTTAACGCGCCTGCTGAAACTATGCGCGCGCTGTATTTTACCACGGCTGCTGGAGCCAGCGTTGCGCGCCGCGTCAGACCAGACGATCGGCGCACTGCAAACTGGTTTTTAGCTCGCCGCGCGTTGGGCGGTTGTTGGATATGCTCTTAGGAGGTGTTGTATTCTCTCTGCCCTGCTGATAGCAAAGATGGCAATGTAAGTATGTAACCTGATGCGGTAATCCACGTCGCGCCAATCAATCAGATGGCCAGCAGCGGTTCTTGACTTCTAGCCAAGCGAAGAAGCGACACTGAAGGGGTGCTCGAGACTGCCACGTGAACGCGGCCGTGGCCGACAACTCCAACGCCATGAACTTGGCGCGTACGCGGATCGACGCCGTGAATTTGCCATCCTCCATCATAACTGTTTTTCTCTCTCGTTCTCTATGCGCAGGCGAGGTCGCCGGAGCCGGAGGAGCAGGACGCCGACGAGGAGGAGGTGGCAGTGTCGTCCCCGGCGCAGGACCTGGCGCAGCTGGGGATGTAGTCGCGGAGCATCTCCGCGACGTCGTGGTAGGGGCGGAGCGCGAGCAGCGCGCGCGCTCGGAGCTCCAGCGCGGCCTCCATGCGCGGCGACATCTCCAGCACCGAGCCGACCAGCCCGAGCGCGGCCGCCGCGGCAGAGTCATCCCCGCCGTCGTCGTCCCGCGCCGCCGCGGCCGCCAGAGCCGCCCGCGCCTCGCCGATGTACCCGTTGATCACCTGCCGCGCACAACCGCGATGGAAACAAGCAGCCATCAGATCCGGGCGCCAAGGTCAGAGAATTCAAGTTCTCCCCTCACTCCCTCAAACCGCCGTCAAGATTCGGAGGAAAGAAAGACCGAGGAAAGAAAGATTCGACGGAACAAAACAAGAATTGAAGGATCGTCAATGGAGAATGGACGAGACGCGATGACGCATGGCATGCACCGCGCCGTTTAGATGACAGCAGCAGGCAGAGGCCAACGCCCGGAGTATGACCCCTCCGCAAAGTCCAAATCGCCCCATCCATATCCGCCGGACCAACCTTTCTGTTGCCGCGGCGCCATTTGCTGCTGCTGCTACCGCCGGCCCTCCTCGGCTCCGGAGCGGGAGACGACACCGCCATGGCATCAACCAGAGGAGCAGGCCAGGAGGAAGAGAGAGTAAGAGAGAGAGAGAGCCGGCGAATATATATGGGGAGATGGATTGGGAGGGAGGGAGGAATCCTGTGACTTCGCTGCGCCCCGGAAATGGAGCTGAATATATACGGGAGAGAGATAGAGATTGCCAGCTGCGTGGAGGCATCTTGTCTACTCCCCCGCGGCGGCCTGGTCGGCGCGGTGCTGGAGATGTCGCAGCCCAACATACACCGAACTGAACCTCAGCCCCGACCCCTTTTCGTTAACGGAACAACGTCGTCGACAACAGTTTGATTAGCGGACACTCCAGCAGCTGCGGTCAGCGTCGTAATCATCACACGCCAACGGAAAAATAAACCTCAGGAGCCATGCGTGATGCGTCCGTTACATGGTGACCATTACGCGCGCAGCACGTTCTTTTCATTGTCTAATTAGGACCGGCACACCTAATGGGGTTGCCACTTATGCGGCTTACCTTACCGGAGTCAATCTGCGCTGAATTATCATCACTAATGGTTACATGATGGACGGATGGTTGGATAGGGTTTTTAGCTGTGCGATCACTGTGTGAGTGTATGTGCGGGGTTGATGGAATCATCAACGGCCGGTCGGTCCGTGTCGCCGGGGAGGCGGGCACGCCGTGCGGGCGGACACCATCGGATGCTCTGGCCTGTCTTCGCACGCTACAGTGAACGTGCTTGGACAGTAACCAAGAGTACCACTAGCTAGCACTGTTTCGACAGTTTTTTCAACTTGCGTGGCTTGTTCATTGGGTCACTAGGTCAACCGCGCTGACATGTGGCCGTATCTCGGTTCCTACGTGCTGACTTTTCTTCTCTGTAACGTGACATTATTTCCAATATATTTTTGTTGCAGTACGTCAAGTCTGAAAAACACCCCCTTTGGTGGCGTTTGGAGTAAACCCGGGCATGGGCAGCCCGGCCCGACGACCCGGCCCGAGCCCGGCCCGAAAAAACCGGGCCGGGCCGGGCCGGGCTTGACATTCGGGCCGGGCTCGGGCTTTGTTTTGCAGCCCGAAAGATAGTTCGGGCCGGGCTCGGGCTTCACTTTTCCTGTATTTCGGGCCGGGCTTTCGGGCTTCGGGCCGGGCTTGCACGTGCGCGTACTAGAAAATAGCATTCGGGCCGAGCTTTCGGGTTTCGGGCTTGACTTCGGGCCGGGCTCGGGCTTGAAAATATGGAGTATTTCGGGCTTCGGGCCGGGCTCGGGCTTGAGAAATGAAGGTCGGGCTTTTACAAGCCCGGCCCGAAACCCGGCCCGGCCCGACGTTTGCCCAGGTTTAGTTTAGAGTGTTGACAAAAAACTACCACATTAGGGATTGTTGTTCCCACTGAAATACCACATTTAAAAAAGTGACTGATAACTAAAAAAAAGTTAATTTTATGACTAAAAACTATCAGTTCCGGAATAAAGCCAGTTTAGACGATTTAAATGTGTCTATGACATACGGGGACGTCTGTCAGGGATGACATGGCAGAAAAGTCAACTTCTTTTATTTTTTACTGTTATGACGGGTGGGGCCCACACACCAACATCACCTTCTTCTTCCTCCTCATCTCTCTCTCTCTTTGAAATTTTAGCAAACACCTTATGTGCACCTCTGCCCGCGACGAAAAACTTGCCGGACCTCCCTCTCTCCGCCGGCAAGCTCCTCAGCCCCGTCGCCCCTGCCATCTCTCTTTTCCCTTCCTCCCTGCCTTCACTTCTCACGTGCATGAGCTCGCCCTGCCATGGCGCCTCGACCTTTGCTCCGTCCGTCGTCAGAGCTCCACGCCAGCCCGCCTTCCCTTCCTTCAGTCATCGATCATTCAACAACCGAGCGACGCCCGCAGCCAGACCCTCGCATCACTCCACTCCAATGCCACCGGCCTTTGCGATCCCCATCCCTCTCACTGCTCTGCTCCCTCGTTCCTTGCCTCCACCGTCTGCCATGGCCGGCCCCAAGCGCCTCCTCCCGGCCTCGCTCGCAGCCCTCCCGCGTCTCCTCCGCGACCCTGCCTAACGCCAGGGCCGAGCTGCTTGCCTCCCTTGCCGTCCGCCACCATCTCCTCCCTCCTGTCGATGTTGTGCTGCTGCCTCAGCGCCGAGTGTGTCGTCAGTGGGCTCCTTCTTGCCCCGTGCTCCATCCAGCTCCAGTGTCTCCCAGCGTCCTCCTGCTTGCGTCGCGCCATGGCTCTCCCAAAGCCATCACCAACCACCACCTTGCGACAGTCGGCCTCTAGACTACCACCACTAACGCGAGCACCAGAATAACGGCGCCGGCGACTTGGCGACGGCCAGGTCGCGCGCTAGGCGGCAGCAGCTCGCCGGTGTGCTGCGGTGCAAAGAGTTGTCATCGATGTGTTGCTCTACTGCTAGTAAGGTGTTTGTTGAAATGCCAAAGAGAGAGGGGGAGGAGGAAGAAGAAGGTGATGCTGACGTGTGGGGTCCACTTGTCATAACGGTCAACATAACGGTTCAAAATAACGGAGTTGACTTTCCCGCCACATCAGCCCTAACATACGGGCCCCACATGTCATAAACGCATTTAAATTGTCTAAATTGTCCATTTTCCGAAAGTGGTAGCGTTTAGTCATAAAATTAACTTTTTTTGGTAGTTATCAGTCATTTTTTTTGAATGTGATAGGTCAGTGGGACGACAACCCCTAATGTGGTAGTTTTTTTGTCAAACACTCTGTGCATTTGCTATTCAGACATTTCTAGTTTTGACCACATGTAAGAAACGAGCTTACTTTGCATTACCGGAAATACTGCTACATCAGTTGCATTGCATACAGAAAGCTTGAAAGGGGAAAAAGGAGTTCCACTGAAAGCAAGTTAGAACACGAAAAGAAAAAGGTAAAACATAAACACTAAGAATCCTTTTACTCGAATCTTCTTAAAAGAAAAGCATGCACATGCATGGTACCAAAACGCTGGATCAACCAGATCGGATGGCATGTTGCGCTCCAGTTACCTTCACTGTTCGATCCGTTCAAACGGCCGAGTTGGTGCTACAATTCAAGCCGTATACGTAGGTGCGCATGTTCTAGACCTAGCACTCACTAGTCACCACAGTAGTCATTAAGACATGTTTAGTACAGCATTATGAGTGGTAGTGGTAGTACTTATACGGAAGAATCAATTGGAACCAAATAAATATCAACTCTTTCTAGCTGCGGCAGGAACGCAGGACATGTTCCCCTGTGGTTAACGTTGACGGCTAAACCGGCCACGTCCTGAGAGCAGCGCGAGTACACAGCTGCCTCCGTCAAAGTCATGCTTAATTGGGAGTGGGTACGTAGACAGGTATGCTAGATCTGTACCAGTATTCTACGTGTATGCACCACTAAGTGCCATTCACTGATTAATCATCTTTCGTATGCTGTACTACAACTGTTTCCAAACGGCTTTGCCGGTCAGGGAATATCAGCTAGCGCCGCACATGATTTTTCTGTAGTAATACTGCATAATTAAGCTGTACGGGAATATAATGAGTACTACTGCTCTGCTTAATATGATTTATTAATGTTCTTCGTGTGTGATTAGTACCATTGTCGTCGCCATGACTCCAAGTTGCGAGGGTGAGGTATCCATGTGCCGAAGTTCTGCTCCTAAACCAAATATGAATCTTACAGTTCATGCGAAAGGGGTTAATCAGAAGGGGTGGCTAGGTCTCAGTTGACTGAGACTTAATCAAGTCTAGTCAGGTGACATAACATGTCAAAAAGAAAAAAGAAAAACTAAAAAAAATGCACAGATCTCCACATTAGATCCTATGAATACAACATCGACTGAGACTTGGTTCTTCAATCGACTGAGATTTAGCAATCCCGTAATCAGAAAATAATAATACATTGATGTTTCATGTTTGTACTGATTGAGTAGTGGTAATCTACTCCAACAGAGGTTGATTGAAGATGAGACCAAAGGAGACGAGGCAGCATGATGAGGGCGTGCCGCGGTGGTGCAGGGTGGTGATGATGGAGTTTTACCAGCATGGCACGCGTCAGGCACGGGAGGGTGAGAGAGACGGCGGATCCTCCAAAGCCGTCGGAGCAGTCGGCCCTGTTTGGATACTCTAACATAGTTAGAGTTAGAATTATTCTCTAACCCACTCTAATCCAAATAAGCACCTCTTCATCGGGATAGTTGGGTTAGATGGAACTAACCCACTCTAACCCTCCCTGTTTGGATACTTTTTGGTTATTTGAGCCTCCAACTAACCCAAACTAGCTCTAACCCCATGATTCAAACAGGGCAATCTATCCGGATCCATCCGCCTGCGCTCCGGCATTCATTATCCATATCTTTTGACGTGCACTGAACTCGAGGCGCCATTGCCGCAATCACATCTGGATACCTGCGCTCTGCCGCGATCTGCTAATGATACGTCTCCACGTCGATCCGCCAGCTGAGCCGGTCGACGTCAGTAGTATTTGCACTCTCGATCCCTCTCGTACACCAGGTGTTGATGGTGCCTTCTGAATTTCCATTATTGAATTGTCTGTTGCAGTTCACTTTTCCTTGCTTAATTTGGCTGGCTCTCTATCTTTCTCCAAGCATGATGTTCATTTGGTTCACGTACTCCTGCGTACCAGCTGCCTCCCAGCTGAAGCTTGAAAGTGACTTGGCCCGATCCGGGTCCGACCGTCCGGCAACGCCTGGTTTCCTTCACGCACTGCTGCAAGTACCAGATGCCATGCAGATCGGCGCGGAACTGTGCTCCTCCGGCCATGCGAACGAAACAAGTAAAACCCTCCAAAATTCGCAATCAAGCGCGCGCATGCAGGACACGCATGAGTTTTTTGAAGGCTGGACACGCATGAGTGCCCAGGCCAGAACAAGGACTGGCCAACAACAACCACGAGCCCTTCAGAGATCACGTCCCTGAATCTGCATGCATGGATATGTCTGCACCACTGCGTGCCCGGCCGGCCCTCGAGTGGGCGACGAACGAGATGTACATCGAGCATCAATGCATCGTCCATGACCGAAAAGATAGAGGAATAATGAGGTGTGGAGGTACAAACAGTGGCGCATTGGCGCGTCAGTGGGATCACTGCATGCATGATCGATATGAGCATGAGAGACGACGTGACAGGGCCATGCTGCTGGTATGTTTAGCGGCCAATGATGGCTTGCTTTTGAACAGTTTCCCGATTAATTAACCACATGGCGGCAGCATGCGTGCATGCACCGTGCATGTGGTGTGCTTCATACTACGTCTAGGGAGACAGGGCCATGCATTTGCACGGCGCATACACATGCATCTGGCTTCTCCATCACGATAATAGCTCCGAAGAAAATTAGCCACCAGCAGGCGATAGGGATCGACTGGACGTCTCACTATATATCCACACCAACAGGCAACAGTGAAGCTAGTACTAGTAGTACCACGTACGATCGATCTATCTAGGAGACAAAAAAACTAGCTAGTTCGAGCATGAGGTTCGGGTCGATGGACGTAGTAGTAGTACTCGCTGTCGCTGGTCTGGTCTAGTCATAAGATCATCGGCTCCGGCGTGCAAGTGCAAGAGCACCCCATGCATGCATGCATGCATGTGCTAGCTGTGTGAGCGTGACTTTCGACCGTGCGAGTGTCAAGCCAAGCTAGCTATGCGTCGTCGGCCACATCTTCTCCAGTCCAGCAACGCATTATTTCTGATGCATGCGTCGCTCGTGTACGGTGTCGCCGATCACGGCCGTAGCTTTATTCGTCATCCACTCTCATTATTGGCCTGCCGGCCACATGAACTGTCTGCGTGCCCGCGTAAGCATGCACGTACTACTACTACTGCTACTACACTACATATGGTCCTCGATCTCTACCTAGCCAAGCTAAAGCTAGCTCCATGCATGGTCCTTGTCTGGTGAAGCTAGCTAGGCTAGCAGCCAAACCAGCTTGCTTATCCCCATCTTGCGCTGTTCTTGTTAACTCACAGCAAAACATAGTAATTACATCACAAGAAACCTAAAGAGTATAGTAGGAGTAGTTCATTAGATTAGCGACTGTCGAGTTTCATTTTCGTATTTACTTGCAAAGCTAAAATATGAAGTAATTCTCTATGCATGCATGATGTACGTTCTGTAGCTTAATTTCTCTGTCTCGCCGCCCGTCGATGTCAGGAGAAAGACGAAGAGAAGAAAACAAAGCTAGTAAAGCAAAATATCTCATCGGATGCCACTGAAGTGCGCCATCGTTCCGGCAGAGATCGATTTAATGGAGATCCGAGATCCTATAGTGAATGTGAAATGCAATGCTGTGATTCGTCACACGCGCGCAGGGGTACGGTCCGTTCCATTATTCGTTCGGCAAGGGTATACCAAGCAAAGCATGCTGTTCAATGTGAGCTTCTTAATTCTTCTTCCTTTGTTCCGTTCCGTTCCATTTATTTGCGTTCCTGCGTACGTGTCATGTCATATCGGCGTTCTTGCGCGTGTGTGCATTCTTATCGATCGAGGAAGAACATGACAATGTTCATGCTAGTACCACGTACTCCCTCCATTCCATAATATAGTGCGTCTATACTTTTCGAAATTTAACATCAACCATAAATTAGACCAATAAGGGTATCTACAGCCGGGAGCCTCAAACCCTCTTCAAACGGGCGGGCGGTCCGCCCGGTCATTGACCGGTCACGAAATTTCGACCCAAGCGGATGCCTCAAAACAGACCTTAAACGTCCGGGCTGACCGGCACCCCTCATATCCAGCCCAAATATGGGGCGGATATGGGGGCGCCCGGGTGCGCCTGGGCGTGCCCCCACGTCGGTCCCGACCCACGCTGGCCCATCCGACCCACATATATTCGTCCTCATCCGCTCGTCGGACCAAACCCTGGCCACTTCACACTCCTCTCCACTCCACTCCACTCCCTCCTCCACTCGAGCTCACCTTCGGCGATTTCCGGCCGGCATGGCGTGTAGCCGATCTGACTCTGACCAGTCCAGATCCACCGACTGGGGTGTCATCCCGTGTGGATTGGAGGAGGCAATGGTGGTCCACATTCCACTCCGCCGCTCCTAGGAGGACAGCGCCCGGCCGACGAACGGATCTATCCGGCGTGACTCCATAGCGTCGTCTCAATGGGCGCTCGGGTCCTCTGGGGCTAGATCATCGCGGTCCCAGCTGGCGGAAAATCTCTTCTTCCCCATCACCGGTCGGGCGGACTATGAGTACCACCAGGACCGTGCGGCCCGCCATGGGAATGAGATGATAAGGGCCGCCGAGGCCCGTATCGCAGCGAAAATGGCGGCGGCCGAGGCGGCTGATGCGACGGCGCGAGCGGCCGTAGAGGAGGAGGTCGTCCGCACCCGCATTGTGAAGAAACGACAGCGGAGGAACACATGCGCCCTCGCCCAAGAGTAGAATTGGGCGGTCCTTGCAATGGTCGGACTGCCACCGAACGGGGAGAAGGAGGATAGCGACGGTGAGGATAGCTCCGGTGACGAGCAGATCCGGCTCGATCCCTTCTGCGTCTTCCACCGGTACTTCCGCAAGAAGGACGGCAAGGGCGCCGGGAAGGGCAAGGGCAGCCGCAGATGATCTCCACCATAGCCAAACATGCCAAATTTTGGTAGTCCAATGGCATGTTAGTAGTGATGGAGTAGCCGGACAATGTGTGTAATGCATCGATGTAGTTGCATGAGTTTGTATGGATTTGAGATATGATAATTGAGGTGTCCTATTGTGGGAAGGCAAATTTGAAGCTTGGCGGCATTTGAGGGGCCGTATTTGCAAAGTTCGACCGTACATGCTCTAATACATAAATCATTTTACTGAAAAATTATAACTTTGAAAACTTTTTTCGAATACGAATTCAAAAGTATCTGGCATGTTCCCGCCGCCGTCGCTAATATTGGCTCAATTTATGTTCACATTAAATTCTCGAAAAGCATGTACGCACTACATTATAGAATGAATGGAGTACTGGTTAGGCAGCTTGCTGGTGCTAGTAAGATTCTTGCTTCCAGTATAGTATTAATTGCTGTAAAATCATCACGATCGCCAGATACGTGTAGGCTTCCAGTGATGTACAGTACTCCCTGGTAGAAGTACAGTATCCTGCGAGCATAGGATTCTCCCAATCAGCTGGCGCACGTACGTGTACCGGAGCGCCGGATAAGAAGCAGGGTACGTACGTACGTGCGTGCGGGCAGATCATGCCAGCCAGGGGCCCCTACCCTACCCTACCTGCGCCTGCAACCAGCTGAGCTGCGCGTCTACACCCGCTGCTTGGGAATGATAATACACACGTAGTGCCGATGTAAGTATCCTACATGGATGGATAGAAATCATTTCGACGTGCGCGTCTGTACAAACTCACCGTGCAGGTGCAGCCAGGCACTGCATGCGCTCAGTCAATTGGCCTATCCACGCACGGTGGCAAGGATCACGCTCCGCTCGCCGCGGCAGTTATTGCTGGCAATCATTCTTTCCGCCGCTGCCTGGCCGGGGACCCTGCCACCGGCGCCGCGCGCAGTCACACACGCACGGATGCACGCGCCCACGCCTCATCCTTCTCCGTTTCACGGAACACGGCGGCGTGTAGCCATGCTCATGCGTACGTGTGCGCCGGTTCTGTACTGCTTCGTTGTGCACGAAAGAATGGGGAGGTAATTCATGCTCATCGTGACGGTAGATACGGTAAAGAAGCGCCCTCTACCGCGCGACCACGCCTTCGCCCCCGCGTCGCATCCATGCCGGTTTAGAGCGAACGTGGTTGGTCACTGGAGCCGACATTGACACGTCGGTCGAGAGCGTTGTCCGCATCGTGTCCCGTTTTTCGCACTTGTTCGATGTCGGATAGACATGACCAGATGGAACGGGACGACAATCTACCGCGTTCAAACCGGCTGTCTGTACATCCGCCTGTCGACATTAAACAGGCCTGGTGGCCATGAAACCCACTCCGACGCTCAGATTGAAACAAGCCGCCGCTTGGCCGTGCCGCTGCCTGCTACTCCCTCCGTCCGAAAATACTTGTCATCAAAATAAATAAAAGAAGATGTATCTAGATGTATATTAGTATTAGATATATCCATTTTTGTCCATTTTGATGACAAGTATTTTTGAACGGAGGGAGTATTTAAGAGGGAAAGGGCTGCGCCCCTGTTTCATTCCATTTCAGAAACGAAACAACATCCAGTGCAAGTCTATTACAAGATAGGCACACGGCGGACAGCAGGTGAACAGCTGCAGTGGCAACATATAAAGCTACAGAAACTAGAAATTTGAAGCCCTTCCCTCTGAAGCACCTGCAGTTTATAGCAGCTCCCTGCGCGTGTTTTGCTTGATGTTCGCTTGATGTTCGCGTGTTTTGCTATAAACTGCCTGCTATTTATACGTGGCCAAGCCCGACATGATCTGTACCATGCCATGTCTGATTCTATTCCTCCTTTGTGCACCACCTCCGCCATGACCGCGACTCTAGAACAATGTGGGAGAGCCTCGCGATGTTTCGCGATGAGCACGAGTTGGCCGAACCTGTGACTGGCAGGCAAGCCCGCCATGTGCGACTGATAGAGGCCGGCTGGCAAGCCCGTCGTGCGCGACTAATAGAGGTCGGCTTGCTGGTGAGCTCGCCCGAGGTGAGCGACGACGACACGATGATGGAGGCGGCATCTGACGACGAGGTGTCATCCTAGCCGGACTCAGTTCATGTTGGCTTCATCATGGAGTAGGCTCAAGTGCACTTCAACACCAGTATGGCGGACAAGCAGCCGGTGTCAGCATTCTAACTGGGGCGGGAGGACCAAAGCTAGAACCTTCGACTCCTCGAGCAGCACCGACTCACAGAGGGACAAATCACTGGCGAGCAGCCAAATGAGGAAATGAAGCATGCACGTTTCGCAAAAAGGTCAAGGCCCTGCCTCATGCCTACAAAGTCAGCAAATCCGACCTTTCACGCATCGCCCAACAACTCATTTTCCATCACTGAGTACCCTGTCATGGTGCTTACTCTAGAAACAACAATAAGTTGGATAAAAAGCTCAATGACATTTGACCAAACACCTGTCGGACATGGACGTCGTCCATAGGGGGCGGAGGGTACCTAGTTGCAGACGGAATCTCGGTGAACAGCGGTGTAGTCCAAGATGAGCAGGCGTGTGAGTGGGGGTTGCAGACATCCGATAAGGCCCGAGCAACGGTCGGAGAGGTATAACGATAATTAACGTCAGACAAGATGAGGCGGATGCAGAGCAAGGGGGGAGCATGGGCGGAGTGGAACATAAGTGGTCCAGAAGAGGGGTTTGAGTTGGGCCATGGGTGTCGAAAGCATACGCGGTGGAGGTCCAGATGCCCCATCCTATGCATCTGTATCACGGGTAGTCGGAATACACATGTGGACAAATACAGATCCGCATTGGATGTCAAACTAGGCTGGATATATAGCTTGGTCCAGATGTATGTGGGCGTTATAAGGGACGACACTCTATCCCTAGTGTGACCGTCATGACTGGCCAACTAACTTCGTGGGTGTGTGGTGTTTTTCTCCCTCAGATCGCCTACTTTCGCTCTAATGATGGCAAGTTTGCTTTAGTTTGTATTTCTCATGTTTCGTTCTTTTGCACTAACGAACTTCCTCCACGACAATATGACAATTAATCAGTGGGTTGGTAGCTAGCCTTGCAATGGATGTGTCTATCGCAACAAAACAATCGGTGATCATAGTTTCTCACTCATTCGGGTAGCGGCTCTTTCTTCAAAACATTTGAAATTAATCCATCTTGTTCATGTTTTTGACGGTGTCCCGGTTAAGAGGCCTCTCACCATATAGACCCTCAACTTGGTGGGCTGGGCTGAGAAACCCTTGTCAGTTCTGTCCTAGGCCACATTGGGCGGCCCATAGTGTATCACGGGAAGATACCAAAAAAATTTGACGTACAAGAAAGTAGTTGGTTTTGTGGAGGAATCTACCTCCTCCTATGAAGACAACTAGGATCCATGTACCCTT
>NC_041383.1:89754715-89777610 GCF_002162155.2 Triticum dicoccoides
GGGCCAAGCCCGTCGATAGAGAAGTTATAATCTCTCGGTACTTTGTACTCTCGATACACTCGAATGCAATAAAGCATAAGCATGACGTAGGATTTTATCTCCTCCGGAGAGCCTGAATTTGGGTAAATACTAGTATGTCCTTGTTACCATTGTACAAGACGCCTAGCTTAGAATATCCTATGGAGTGATCTGCCAGATTTTAGGTTGTCCTTCGGTTTTTTCTTCGCTGGAGTTTTGAAAGAACTTTAAGTTGCAAAAGGCAAAGATAGAAATTATGACTTTGAATGGCTTCCTCATAAATTTTAGTTTTATCGAGGATCTTTATTGCAAGTATACATTTTATATACATTTATTATTTCAGTAATGAAATTAATTTTTTCTTTAAAAAGGTTTTTCTTTCTTTGCTTTTGTCGGTCTATTGTTCGACTTTGTGCACACTGCCCGTATAAATAGAGAACAACACTCTTGTTAGGTTTCAAGAAACATTATAACATCTATTCCAACTAAATTACCGAAAGAGGCCACAATTGTGCCGAATAGTGCGGAAAGCCACTAAAACACTAAAGGTTTGCATAAACCATCGAAATCCAGTAAAAAAAATCCAGAACCACTAAAAACTTGGTTGAAAGCCATTTGATGCCAAATCTGACTGGTGGGTCCCGCTTTCAGGGCTGACTTGGCACCAAAATCTCACACATGTCATTGAGCACCTTGTGTAGGGGCCACCGCCCACCAGTCAGCATCTACCCCTCCCTTCTCTTTTTCTCACACATTTCATCGAGCACCTTGTGTGCGCTTTTCCAGCGGCCACATTGACCACTAAGAGTTGGTAGTTCTCCTTCTCATGTTTTGTTCTTTCATACTCACAAATTCTTCCACGATAATATCGCGATGAATCAACGGGTTTGCTTGTTAGCATTGTAATGGATGTGTCTCATGCTACAAAATAACCGGTGATCATAGCTTGTCACTTATTTGGGTAGCGACTCAAACAACTCTTCAAAACCTTTGAGATTAATCCATTTTTTTTGCATGTTTGGCCTTCTATTATTTCTTCACCAGAGTGTCGGGACCCCGGCTCAATGCCACATCGATCTAGCATGTAACACCTCATATCACTTTGCGGCCTCACGCACGGTATCCCCACGGGTGTCGCCTTACCTTTGCCCGGGACCGTTTGCGCCTTTTGGCACACGTATATGATGGTGTCGCTAGCATCCATATGATAAGGAGCCCGGGCTGACATGGCTAGTTGTAAACCCAAAGTGGCACTAACCTACAGGGACAGGCATCCATGACCCAGCATCGAACGTGTCGGTCATCAGCGAGAGAATCCAGGCTGTAGCACTGGGCTAACAGGACTCCGGTGAACCGGGCTGTAGCAGGCTAACAGGACTCCGGTATTCATCGCGTGACATTTCCCCGAAGGGACAGACACAGGATCGAAGAAGGACACATGCCGGCCTGCCTAAGTGTTCCGGAGCAGTAGCAAGCTACCAGGGCTCAGTGGAAGCACTAGGAGACATTTCCCGGTAAGAGAGGCTACTAAGAATAAACAACTAGGTAGTCAGATCCCACACATAACAATACACATTACACGTACGCATAACATGCAACTATGTGCTGTACAACATGGCATCACAGCATAACTCATCAATCATATAGATAAAGGCTCAGAAGAGCCATCATAGCATTTATTGCAAACAGGGGTCACAAAACCCATCATACAGAGCATACAAGAACAAGCGGAAGCATTACATGTCTGGGTACAAACATCTACAAATGAAAAAGGCTGAAGAGCCTGACTATCTACAACATCCGATCAAGATCGTAGCTGAGGTACTAGCTACTAGTCGAAGTCCACGAGAACACTAGTAAGACCGAAGTCTCCGCTGCAAAAGCATAAATAAAGCAACATGAGTACAAAGGTACTCAGCAAGACTTACATCAGATCCTATCATACATGCATTTGTATCAAGAGGGTAATGTGGGGTTTAGTTGCAGCAAGCCAGCTTTGACTCTGTGGCTATCCTGTTCTACGACTACCAGAAACTCTTGAGGTGAAACAACGTACACAAGTCCACTAATCACCATACAATACACTACTATGGGTTCATCCCCGTCTCCCTACGAGAAGGCCATCCATAGCACTCACACTTGTCTTGAGCATTTTAGAGTATCCACTTCAAGTTGTCTATGTACCATGTAAGCATCCAAGAAGTCCATAACCGCGGACCCGGCTATTCGAATAGATCATGTTAACCCTGCAGGGGTGTACTTCTTCACACACGCTCTCGCCACTTACCGCCATGTACACGTCATGTATCTCGGCAACCTTCAAGCGGAAGCCTGGCGAGGGTGTCGGCCACGACCTGACTAACCACACAAGACTCTAGTCCAGGTTTATCGCCTATTCGGGTTCCATCCGCAAGGAGATCCGGCCGGGGTGTCGCTTACGGCCCCAAACGATGTGTACAGGGTTCCCGAGCCCACCATCCGGGTGCCACTCGGTACACCAGGCCACGTGTGCCTAGTCTGTCCCAAGCCCACCCTGCCGGGTGCCACTTGGTAGAAAAATAGCACTACCTACAAACACCAGAAACTAGTTGCGACTCCTGGACAGAGACCAAGTTGGTTAACAAGTCGAGAGGGGTCGAGTTACCGGAACCCAATGTGTGGTAGTATCGAGTCATTGGACAACATACATAGAACTCAGTGCTTAAGGACGGTTCCAGTGAGACAACCCACCATGTACTCCTACATGGCCTCTCACCGCTACCTTTACCAAATCGTGTTCACACACACTTCATTCTCAGCATCAGAACATATCGTGACACTCCAATTCATTCCCAATGAATCAGACCTGACACAACTCTAAGCAATAGCAGGCATAGCATGGTAGGAACACATCAGTGGCTTCAATCAACTCCTACACATGCTAGTGGGTTTCAACTATTTACTGTGGCAATGACAGGTCATGCAGAGGAATGGGTTCAACTACCGCAGCACAAAGTAGCAGATGAACCGTTGTTGTCCTAATGCAATAACTGAGAGCAGGAGCGAGAGAGTAGGGTTTTATCGAAATGAACAAGGGGGTTTGCTTGCCTGGTAAATCAACAGAGGAGGCACTGCTTCACAGACAGGTACTCTGGAACGGACTCCGGAGCAGGACCTATCGAGAAGGAACAGTGTCGGCAATCAATGCACAAACATATGCAACAATATGATGCATGAACATGGCATGTAGATGTGATGCTGTTTGAGCTAATGTAACTAGTAATCATTTGGTTTGAAGTCCATTTGAACCATAAGCTCAAATGCAATTCTAAATTAAGTCTCTTAATGTGCCATAATGTGTTTTCTCATATTCAGCATGTATAAGTTGGTTTATCATGCATGAAACTAGTACAGATGGAAAGAATGCATTTTTCTGATAATTTTTCATATATAAATTATTTTAATCTGAGCTACGGTTGAATTGTTATGAATTTTTGAAGTTTAAATCAATTTCTGGAATTTCCTGATTTAAATTAAATCCAGAAATATGTATATTGCGCCAGCATGACGTCAGCACGACGTCAGCGGTCAACTGCGGCTGGTCCGGGTCAAACCTTACGTGTGGGGTCCACACGTCAGTGACAGGGGGTTAAACAGGGGTTAATTTAACTTAATTAAAAGGTTAGGGGGCACCGAGGCCCACATGTCAGCCTCAGGGGGTTAATTAACAGTGATTAGCACTAAGCTAACCACCTGCCGACGGGGCCCACTCGTCAGGCCGGCGAGGTCGTCGGCGGCGACCTCTGGACGCGGCGGCGTCCGCGAAACAGACCACGGGGGCGGCGTCGGAGAGCACCGGGGCGTAGCCCGGGCTCTCGCGCATCTGGTAGGGCAGGTGGAAGTAGCGGGGGAGGCCGGAGCTCGCCGGAGCAAAGCTCGTGGCGGCGGCCGGAGCTCGGCTTCGAGCGGGAACGGGCTGCGGGGCACGGGGAAGCCACCTGAGGGGCTCGGCGGCACCCTCGTGGCACTGGGAGCGCAATGGAAGGCTCGGTTTGGGCGGAGGCGGGCCGAGACGGTGACGGCGACATGGACGGCGGCGAGAGGCTTCGGCCGTGGTGGGGAACGGTGCTACGACACGGAAACGAGGGGGAGAAGAGAGGGGAAACAGGGAGATGCTCACGGCGATCACGCAGAGCAGCACAACGGGGTCGGGGGAGACCTGGTGACGGCGAATCGACGGCGGCGACAATAGCTGGCTAGGCCAAGGAAACTCCTAACTTGTTTGACTGTTTCAGGTGGAGTCCAATCGAGAACGGCTTGAACTCTCTCGGGATTGACAGCAATGCCCTTACCAGAGATTACGTGGCCTAAGTAGGTCACTTCTGGCAACCAAAATCCACACTTGGAGAACTTGGCATAAAGGCGGTGCTCTCTGAGTTTTTCTAAAACAAGTCTAAGATGTTCGGCATGCTCTTCCTCGTTCTTCGAGTAAATAAGAATATCATCGAGGTAAACCACGACGAACTTATCTAAGTACTCCATGAAGATCGAGTTCATCAAGCGGGAGAATGTGGCTGGGGCGTTGGTTAGACCAAAGGACATGACGGTGTACTCATACTGACCATAGCGAGTAACAAAGGCTGTCTTGGGAATGTCCCCATTTCTGATTTTGATTTGGTGGTATCCTAACCTTAAATCCATCTTGGAGAAGACTGAGGATCCAGCGAGCTGATCATACAGGTCGTTGATCCTGGGGAGCGGATACTTGTTCTTTATCGTGACCAAATTAACGGGACGATAATCTACAACCATCCGGTCCGTACCATCCTTCTTCTTGACGAAGAGGACGCGGCAAGCCCAAGGAGAAGAACTGGGACGGATGAAACCCTTTTGCAAGGACTCATCGAGTTGTTTCTTAAGCTCGGCTAGTTCTAGGGGTGCCATCTTGTAAGGTCTCCGGGAGATTGGAGCTGTTCCTGGGATAAGATCTATGACGAACTCTACATCTCTGTCAGGTGGAACACCTGGCAGTTCCTCTGGAAAGACATCCGGAAAGTCACGGACTACCGGGATATCTTCAAGGTCTGGAAGAGGGCTGGCATTAAGAGAATAGAGCTGACGCTTTGCAACTCTAGTGGAGACGGTGACTATCTTGCCAGACGGGTGTGTAAGCTGAACAGATCTTGGGTAACAATCAATCTTGGCATGATGAGCTGTCATCCAGTCCATACCCAAGATGATGTTAATATCTGAGGACTTGAGGGCTACAAGTGATGCAAGGAATACAAGTCTATCAACAAGAATTTCGTTACCATGGCTGATTCTGGTGGTCTGCCATCTAGACCCCGGGGTTTGGATTTCAAGCGGAGTTGGCATATCACAAAATGACATGTCGTGCAAACGAGCATAGCCTTCAGAAATGAAAGAGTGAGATGCCCCAGTATCGAATAGAACTGATGCTGGGTGACAATTGACAAGGAGGGTACCAAGAACGACATCTGGATCATCATGAGCGTCTTTAGCTGAGACGTGATGCACACGTCCACGTTCAGTGGGAACTGACTTGACACCGATCATCTTGCGTGATGGCTTAACACAGCCAACAGTCTTCTCGGACGGGGCCCACTCGTCAGGCCGGCGAGGTCGTCGGCGGCGACCTCTGGACGCGGCGGCGTCCGCGAAACAGACCACGGGGGCGGCGTCGGAGAGCACCGGGGCGTAGCCCGGGCTCTCGCGCATCTGGTAGGGCAGGTGGAAGTAGCGGGGGAGGCCGGAGCTCGCCGGAGCAAAGCTCGCGGCGGCGGCCGGAGCTCGGCTTCGAGCGGGAACGGGATGCGGGGCACGAGGAGGCCACTTGAGGGGCTCGGCGGCACCCTCGTGGCACTGGGAGCGCAATGGAAGGCTCGGTTTGGGTGGAGGCGGGCCGAGACGGCGACGGCGACATGGACGGCGGCGAGAGGCTTCGGCCGTGGTGGGGAACGGTGCTACGACACAGAAACGAGGGGGAGAAGAGAGGGGAAACAGGGAGATGCTCACGGCGATCACGCAGAGCAGCACAACGGGGTCGGGGGAGACCTGGTGACGGCGAATCGACGGCGGCGGACGGTGGAGCCCGAGGAGGAAGACGATGGCGATGGCGGCGATGGAGGCCGTCCAGAGGTGCGTGGCTCGACGAGGAGGTAGCCGGCGACGTGGCGGAGCTCGTGGACTGCTCAGATGCTCTCGAGGGGCGCGGTGGCTACGACTATAGCGAGCGATGGCGATGGGCGCGTTCGGGCGGTCGGGAGAGGGAGAACCAGGGGAGGGGGGAGGAATGAGAGAGTGTGAGAGAGGTGCGGGGCGTCGCGTGGCGTCGTCCGGTCCATCCAGAACGACGAGGGGAGGACAGGCAGGCAGGGAGGGAGGTGGCGTGGCGCGGTGGCGCGCGCGTGCGCCGGGCACGCTACCCTCCCTCTGTCGAGGACGAAGACGACAGAGGAGGAGGCGGCCTGGGCCGCCTGCTGGCTGGGCCGGCCTGCTGCTGCTGGGCCAGAGGCGCCAGGTAAGAGGCCCAGGTAAGGTTTCCCTCTTTTATTTATTTTTGTTTTCTAATTTCTGACATTTGTTTTGATTTAATTAAAATATTAAATCATTTTATCACCTTATGCCAATTTTTGCAGGAGCTAGATATATTATTCCAGAGCTCCTTTATAAATGGCATAATTTTTGGACCATATTTCATATATATAGAAATATATTTCCAATGCAAATATTTATCAAATTAATCCAAATGGCCAAAATAAATATCCATGAGCTCCTAAAAATATTGTTTTGATTTTTATCTCTGTCCAATATTTTCAGAGGGCAACATGAGCATTTTCTTGGACCCTTTTGGAGAAATTTTTATTTGGGTCATTTTCAAGAATGATTCTGAGGGTTCCACCAATCCTCATTTCAAATTTAAAAGAAATTTAAATATGATGCACAAATGGCTAGCTAGTCTAAGTCATACCAGACTAGGGATGTGACAACTCGCCCCCTCTTGAAAAAATCTCGTCCCGAGATTCAGGGGTCGACGGAAAGAAAGCGGGGTACTCCAGTCGAAGACGATCTTCTCGCTCCCAAGTAGCTACTCTCTCGGAATGATGAGACCACTGAACTTTGAGAAACTTGATGTTCTGACGTCGGGTAACACGCTCTGCTTGATCAAGAATGCGAACCGGGTACTCTCGGTATGTGAGGTTATCCTAGAGATCAAGCGTTTCGTGGTCCACTCCGCGGATAGGATCCGAGAAGCAACGCCTGAGTTGAGAGACGTGGAAGACATCATGAACTCGAGAAAGATGTGGGGGTAGTTCCAATTGGTAGGCAACCTCTCCTCGTTTAGCGAGAATGTGAAAAGGACCAATGTAACGAGGAGCCAACTTGCCCTTGACACCGAAACGATGGGTACCCTTCAAAGGAGTAACCCGAAGGTAAGCCTTTTCGCCAACTTCATAAGTCATATCCTTATGATGACGATCATACTGACTCTTTTGACGAGACTGGGCTGTTTTCAAATTCTCACGAATGATGCGAACTTGCTCTTCTGCCTCCTGGATCATGTCCGGTCCAAAGAATTGTCTTTCACCGGTTTCTGACCAGTTCAAAGGTGTTCGACATCTTCGTCCATAGAGAACCTCAAAAGGAGCTTTCTTGAGGCTGGATTGGTAGCTATTGTTATAAGCAAACTCGGCGAAAGGAAGACATTTCTCCCAATCCATACGGAATGAGATAACGCAAGCTCTGAGCATGTCTTCGAGAATTTGATTGACCCATTCCACCTGACCACTCGACTGAGGGTGGAAAGCGGTACTGAAGGAAAGATGGGTTCCCATGGCAGTTTGGAAGCTCTCCCAGAAATGAGAAGTGAAAAGACTGCCACGGTCCGAATTGATCTCTAGTGGAACACCATGGAGTGACACTATTCGAGAAATATATAAGTCAGCAAGCTGACTAGCAGTGATACTCTCTCGAACAGGAAGGAAGTGAGCCACTTTGGAGAGACGATCAATGACTACGAAGATAGCATTATTCCCTCTCTTGGTCCTAGGAAAGCCGGTGATGAAGTCCATACCAACTTTATCCCATTTCCACTCAGGAATAGCTAAAGGCTGAAGGGTGCCAGCAGGTCTTTGATGCTCTGCCTTAACGCGACGACATACGTCACATTTAGCAATGAACTCAGCGATTTCTCTCTTCATCCTAGTCCACCAGAACCTCTGGCGTAGGTCCTGATACATCTTAGTACTACCGGGATGGATCGTGAGAGGAGATTCATGCGCCTCCTTAAGAATCAACTGCCGAAGATGTTGCTTCTTGGGAACCACCAAGCGATTCTCAAAGAAAACAACACCACGATCATCCATAGAGAAACATCCACCAACTCCCTTCTTAATGTTTCTCTTGATCCGGTAATCCCCGTATCATGCTTCTGGGCTTCTATGATAAGATCCACAAGGGTAGGTTTCGCCACCAAGGTAGAAAGAAATCCGCGAGGAGCTATGTGAAGATTAAGCTTACAGAATTCCTCATGGAGAAGTGGTTGGCCTTGCTGCAACAAGAGATTGTTACAATAGGATTTACGGCTTAGAGCATCAGCCATGACATTGGCTTTGCCTGGGGTGTAGGTAATCCCTAGATCATAATCTGTGATTAACTCCAACCAACGTCTTTGCCTAAGGTTCAGATCTGGTTGGGTGAAGATATACTTGAGACTCTGGTGATCGGTGTAGATCTCGCAACGTTTACCAAGGAGATAATGTCGCCAGGTCTTGAGTGCATAGACTACGGCTGCAAGCTCCAGATCATGTGTAGGATAATTCTCCTCATGTGGATGCAACTGTCGAGATGCATAGGCAATCACATGACGATCCTGCATAAGAATGCAACCTAGTCCCTGTCGTGAGGCGTCGCAGTAGATAATAAAGTCTTTAGTGAAATCCGGTGGCACAAGTATGGGAGCAGAAGTCAGGCGTATTTTCAGCTCCTGAAAACTGTACTCACACTGTGGGGACCACTCGAACTTTTTATCTTTCTTGAGAAGTTCCGTGAGGGGTTTGGCTACTTTGGAGAAGTTTTCAACAAAGCGGCGACAATAGCTGGCTAGGCCAAGGAAACTCCTAACTTGTTTGACTGTTTCAGGTGGAGTCCAATCGAGAACGGCTTGAACTCTCTCGGGATTGACAGCAATGCCCTTACCAGAGATTACGTGGCCTAAGTAGGTCACTTCTGGCAACCAAAATTCACACTTGGAGAACTTGGCATAAAGGCGGTGCTCTCTGAGTTTTTCTAAAACAAGTCTAAGATGTTCGGCATGCTCTTCCTCGTTCTTCGAGTAAATAAGAATATCATCGAGGTAAACCACGACGAACTTATCTAAGTACTCCATGAAGATCGAGTTCATCAAGCGGGAGAATGTGGCTGGGGCGTTGGTTAGACCAAAGGACATGACGGTGTACTCATACTGACCATAGCGAGTAACAAAGGCTGTCTTGGGAATGTCCCCATTTCTGATTTTGATTTGGTGGTATCCTAACCTTAAATCCATCTTGGAGAAGACTGAGGATCCAGCGAGCTGATCATACAGGTCGTTGATCCTCGGGAGCGGATACTTGTTCTTTATCGTGACCAAATTAACGGGACGATAATCTACAACCATCCGGTCCGTACCATCCTTCTTCTTGACGAAGAGGACGCGGCAAGCCCAAGGAGAAGAACTGGGACGGATGAAACCCTTTTGCAAGGACTCATCGAGTTGTTTCTTAAGCTCGGCTAGTTCTAGGGGTGCCATCTTGTAAGGTCTCCGGGAGATTGGAGCTGTTCCTGGGATAAGATCTATGACGAACTCTACATCTCTGTCAGGTGGAACACCTGGCAGTTCCTCTGGAAAGACATCCGGAAAGTCACGGACTACCGGGATATCTTCAAGGTCTGGAAGAGGGCTGGCATTAAGAGAATAGAGCTGACGCTTTGCAACTCTAGTGGAGACGGTGACTATCTTGCCAGACGGGTGTGTAAGCTGAACAAATCTTGGGTAACAATCAATCTTGGCATGATGAGCTGTCATCCAGTCCATACCCAAGATGATGTTAATATCTGAGGACTTGAGGGCTACAAGTGATGCAAGGAATACAAGTCTATCAACAAGAATTTCGTTACCATGGTTGATTCTGGTGGTCTGCCATCTAGACCCCGGGGTTTGGATTTCAAGCGGAGTTGGCATATCACAAAATGACATGTCGTGCAAACGAGCATAGCCTTCAGAAATGAAAGAGTGAGATGCCCCAGTACGAATAGAACTGATGCTGGGTGACAATTGACAAGGAGGGTACCAAGAACGACATCTGGATCATCATGAGCGTCTTTAGCTGAGACGTGATGCACACGTCCACGTTCAGTGGGAACTGACTTGACACCGATCATCTTGCGTGATGGCTTAACACAGCCAACAGTCTTCTCGGACGGGGCCCACTCGTCAGGCCGGCGAGGTCGTCGGCGGCGACCTCTGGACGCGGCGGCGTCCGCGAAACAGACCACGGGGGCGGCGTCGGAGAGCACCGGGGCGTAGCCCGGGCTCTCGCGCATCTGGTAGGGCAGGTGGAAGTAGCGGGGGAGGCCGGAGCTCGCCGGAGCAAAGCTCGCGGCGGCGGCCGGAGCTCGGCTTCGAGCGGGAACGGGCTGCGGGGCACGGGGAGGCCACCTGAGGGGCTCGGCGGCACCCTCGTGGCACTGGGAGCGCAATGGAAGGCTTGGTTTGGGTGGAGGCGGGCCGAGACGGCGACGGCGACATGGATGGCGGCGAGAGGCTTCGGCCGTGGTGGGGAACGGTGCTACGACACAGAAACGAGGGGGAGAAGAGAGGGGAAACAGGGAGATGCTCACGGCGATCACGCAGAGCAGCACAACGGGGTCGGGGGAGACCTGGTGACGGCGAATCGACGGCGGCGGACGGCGGAGCCCGAGGAGGAAGACGATGGCGATGGCGGCGATGGAGGCCGTCCGGAGGTGCGTGGCTCGACGAGGAGGTAGCCGGCGACGTGGCGGAGCTCGTGGACTGCTCAGATGCTCTCGAGGGGCGCGGTGGCTACGACTACGGCGAGCGATGGCGACGGGCGCGTTCGGGCGGTCGGGAGAGGGAGAACCAGGGGAGGGGGGAGGAATGAGAGAGTGGGAGAGAGGTGCGGGGCGTCGCGTGGCATCGTCCGGTCCATCCAGAACGACGAGGGGAGGACAGGCAGGCAGGGAGGGAGGTGGCGTGGCGCGGTGGCGCGCGCGTGCGCCGGGCACGCTCCCCTCCCTCTGTCGAGGACGAAGACGACAGAGGAGGAGGCGGCCTGGGCCGCCTGCTGGCTGGGCCGGCCTGCTGCTGCTGGGCCAGAGGCGCCAGGTAAGAGGCCCAGGTAAGGTTTCCCTCTTTTATTTATTTTTGTTTTCTAATTTCTGACATTTGTTTTGATTTAATTAAAATATTAAATCATTTTATCACCTTATGCCAATTTTTGCAGGAGCTAGATATATTATTCCAGAGCTCCTTTATAAATGGCATAATTTTTGGACCATATTTCATATATATAGAAATATATTTCCAATGCAAATATTTATCGAATTAATCCAAATGGCCAAAATAAATATCCATGAGCTCCTAAAAATATTGTTTTGATTTTTATCTCTGTCCAATATTTTCAGAGGGCAACATGAGCATTTTCTTGGACCCTTTTGGAGAAATTTTTATTTGGGTCATTTTCAAGAATGATTCTGAGGGTTCCACCAATCCTCATTTCAAATTTAAAAGAAATTTAAATATGATGCACAAATGGCTAGCTAGTCTAAGTCATACCAGACTAGGGATGTGACAACTCGCCCCCTCTTGAAAAAATCTCGTCCCGAGATTCAGGGGTCGACGGAAAGAAAGCGGGGTACTCCAGTCGAAGACGATCTTCTCGCTCCCAAGTAGCTTCTCTCTCGGAATGATGAGACCACTGAACTTTGAGAAACTTGATGTTCTGACGTCGGGTAACACGCTCTGCTTGATCAAGAATGCGAACCGGGTACTCTCGGTATGTGAGGTTATTCTGGAGATCAAGCGTTTCGTGGTCCACTCCGCGGATAGGATCCGAGAAGCAACGCCTGAGTTGAGAGACGTGGAAGACATCATGAACTCGAGAAAGATGTGGGGGTAGTTCCAATTGGTAGGCAACCTCTCCTCGTTTAGCGAGAATGCGAAAAGGACCAATGTAACGAGGAGCCAACTTGCCCTTGACACCGAAACGATGGGTACCCTTCAAAGGAGTAACCCGAAGGTAAGCCTTTTCGCCAACTTCATAAGTCATATCCTTATGATGACGATCATACTGACTCTTTTGACGAGACTGGGCTGTTTTCAAATTCTCACGAATGATGCGAACTTGCTCTTCTGCCTCTTGGATCATGTCCGGTCCAAAGAATTGTCTTTCACCGGTTTCTGACCAGTTCAAAGGTGTTCGACATCTTCGTCCATAGAGAACCTCAAAAGGAGCTTTCTTGAGGCTGGATTGGTAGCTATTGTTATAAGCAAACTCGGCGAAAGGAAGACATTTCTCCCAATCCATACCGAATGAGATAACGCAAGCTCTGAGCATGTCTTCGAGAATTTGATTGACCCGTTCCACCTGACCACTCGACTGAGGGTGGAAAGCGGTACTGAAGGAAAGATGGGTTCCCATGGCAGTTTGGAAGCTCTCCCAGAAATGAGAAGTGAAAAGACTGCCACGGTCCGAATTGATCTCTAGTGGAACACCATGGAGTGACACTATTCGAGAAATATATAAGTCAGCAAGCTGACTAGCAGTGATACTCTCTCGAACAGGAAGGAAGTGAGCCACTTTGGAGAGACGATCAATGACTACGAAGATAGCATTATTCCCTCTCTTGGTCCTGGGAAAGCCGGTGATGAAGTCCATACCAACTTTATCCCATTTCCACTCAGGAATAGCTAAAGGCTGAAGGGTGCCAGCAGGTCTTTGATGCTCTGCCTTAACGCGACGACATACGTCACATTTAGCAATGAACTCAGCGATTTCTCTCTTCATCCTAGTCCACCAGAACCTCTGGCGTAGGTCCTGATACATCTTAGTACTACCGGGATGAATCGTGAGAGGAGATTCATGCGCCTCCTTAAGAATCAACTGCCGAAGATGTTGCTTCTTGGGAACCACCAAGCGATTCTCAAAGAAAACAACACCACGATCATCCATAGAGAAACATCCACCAACTCCCTTCTTAATGTTTCTCTTGATCCGGTAATCCCCGTATCATGCTTCTGGGCTTCTATGATAAGATCCACAAGGGTAGGTTTCGCCACCAAGGTAGAAAGAAATCCGCGAGGAGCTATGTGAAGATTAATCTTACAGAATTCCTCATGGAGAAGTGGTTGGCCTTGCTGCAACAAGAGATTGTTACAATAGGATTTACGGCTTAGAGCATCAGCCATGACATTGGCTTTGCCTGGGGTGTAGGTAATCCCTAGATCATAATCTGTGATTAACTCCAACCAACGTCTTTGCCTAAGGTTCAGATCCGGTTGGGTGAAGATATACTTGAGACTCTGGTGATCGGTGTAGATCTCGCAACGTTTACCAAGGAGATAATGTCGCCAGGTCTTGAGTGCATAGACTACGGCTGCAAGCTCCAGATCATGTGTAGGATAATTCTCCTCATGTGGATGCAACTGTCGAGATGCATAGGCAATCACATGACGATCCTGCATAAGAATGCAACCTAGTCCCTGTCGTGAGGCGTCGCAGTAGATAATAAAGTCTTTAGTGAAATCCGGTGGCACAAGTATGGGAGCAGAAGTCAGGCGTCTTTTCAGCTCCTGAAAACTGTACTCACACTGTGGGGACCACTCGAACTTTTTATCTTTCTTGAGAAGTTCCGTGAGGGGTTTGGCTACTTTGGAGAAGTTTTCAACAAAGCGGCGACAATAGCTGGCTAGGCCAAGGAAACTCCTAACTTGTTTGACTGTTTCAGGTGGAGTCCAATCGAGAACGGCTTGAACTCTCTCGGGATTGACAGCAATGCCCTTACCAGAGATTACGTGGCCTAAGTAGGTCACTTCTGGCAACCAAAATCCACACTTGGAGAACTTGGCATAAAGGCGGTGCTCTCTGAGTTTTTCTAAAACAAGTCTAAGATGTTTGCATGCTCTTCCTCGTTCTTCGAGTAAATAAGAATATCATCGAGGTAAACCACGACGAACTTATCTAAGTACTCCATGAAGATCGAGTTCATCAAGCGGGAGAATGTGGCTGGGGCGTTGGTTAGACCAAAGGACATGACGGTGTACTCATACTGACCATAGCGAGTAACAAAGGCTGTCTTGGGAATGTCCCCATTTCTGATTTTGATTTGGTGGTATCCTAACCTTAAATCCATCTTGGAGAAGACTGAGGATCCAGCGAGCTGATCATACAGGTCGTTGATCCTGGGGAGCGGATACTTGTTCTTTATCGTGACCAAATTAACGGGACGATAATCTACAACCATCCGGTCCGTACCATCCTTCTTCTTGACGAAGAGGACGGGGCAAGCCCAAGGAGAAGAACTGGGACGGATGAAACCCTTTTGCAAGGACTCATCGAGTTGTTTCTTAAGCTCGGCTAGTTCTAGGGGTGCCATCTTGTAAGGTCTCCGGGAGATTGGAGCTGTTCCTGGGATAAGATCTATGACGAACTCTACATCTCTGTCAGGTGGAACACCTGGCAGTTCCTCTGGAAAGACATCCGGAAAGTCACGGACTACCGGGATATCTTCAAGGTCTGGAAGAGGGCTGGCATTAAGAGAATAGAGCTGACGCTTTGCAACTCTAGTGGAGACGGTGACTATCTTGCCAGACGGGTGTGTAAGCTGAACAGATCTTGGGTAACAATCAATCTTGGCATGATGAGCTGTCATCCAGTCCATACCCAAGATGATGTTAATATCTGAGGACTTGAGGGCTACAAGTGATGCAAGGAATACAAGTCTATCAACAAGAATTTCGTTACCATGGTTGATTCTGGTGGTCTGCCATCTAGACCCCGGGGTTTGGATTTCAAGCGGAGTTGGCATATCACAAAATGACATGTCGTGCAAACGAGCATAGCCTTCAGAAATGAAAGAGTGAGATGCCCCAGTATCGAATAGAACTGATGCTGGGTGACAATTGACAAGGAGGGTACCAAGAACGACATCTGGATCATCATGAGCGTCTTTAGCTGAGACGTGATGCACACGTCCACGTTCAGTGGGAACTGACTTGACACTGATCATCTTGCGTGATGGCTTAACACAGCCAACAGTCTTCTCGGGCTGGGGTGGAGCATAACTAGTCTGAGAGCAGTCACGTGCATAGTGTCCTGGCTTCCCGCATGTGAAGCAAGTCCCTGAGGTTGGACGTGGACCCGCACTGACAAGCGGTCTACTAGTAGGCCTGGGTGGAACATATGACTGAGCTGGGGGAGGCACCACATGGGATGACCTTGGTGTATAACCGGAAGGAAGAGCGGAGTTTGGAACCCAAATCCGGCGCTTCTGGGAACTAGAGCCAGAGGAGGATCCCAAATCACGGGTGTGCTTACGAGACTCCTCGTAAGTGAGCTGAGCTGTCTCTGCATTAATGGCTTTGTTCACAAGAGCTTGGAATGTATCACAATGATGCAGGTGGAGATCACGACGCAACTTGGGGTTAAGACCCTTCCGGAACCTAGCCTGCTTCTTAGCGTCCGTGGACACTTCTTCTGTGGCATAACGGGCGAGGTTCTCGAACTCTCTGCTATAAGCATCAACAGCCATCTTACTCTGGGTGAAACTACAGAATTCTTCTCTCTTGCGATCAAGGAGGGCCTGGGGAATGTGATGCTCGCGAAAAGCCTCAGTGAAATCTCTCCAGGTAGGAATCTGGCCAGCTGGAAGCATAGCCTCATAGTTCTGCCACCAAAGACTAGCAGGACCTTCCAGGTGGTATGTGGCATAAGTGACCTTGTCATCTTCAGCTACGCTCGCGGAAAGCAGCTTATGAGTGATGCTACGGAGCCAGTCATCTGCATCGAGTGGCTCGATGGAATGATGAAAGGTAGGTGGGTGCAAGCGAATGAAATCATGAATGGTAGCAGACCCTTTGAACTGATGTGCGGTGTTCTCCTCGATACGTGCCAACAAACGGTTAGACTCACGCTTGTTCCTCTCCATCTCTAGCATGAACTCTGTCAACGAAGGCTGGTCGGGAGGATCCTCATCCCTACCATCTCCGTGGTTCTGGCTACGAACAACAGAACTTGTTGACATCCTGGTGAAACGAAACCAGCGACTGAATCAGCATCAACTATGGACTGTAGAATGTAGGACAAGGGATTAGTATCTCTCGAACTCCTAGGGAAATTCCGGCAGCATAACGGCAGTAAAATGCTCAGAATGAGACATCCTACTAAAAATGGGGTGGTAACGTACTCATCAGCATTACTCAAAGTTCTGAGATCATACTAAACAGACTACACCGGAAATACTCAAAACTGGGATATGACTCTGATCAACCAATCCTATGGGACTACGGAGTAGTAACACGTGATCCTGATAGACGGAAGAGAAAGCCTAGTTCCTTAATCCCGTCAGAAAGATAGGATGACTCAGATCAGAAGGCCATGAGGTAAAGGAGTAAAAGAGCCTTACGTTCCTTCCCACAATCAATTCCCTTACATAACTAAAGAATTTCTAGACTCAACTTCGACCAGTATGGCTTGGTAAACCTACAGGCAGTCAGGCTCTGATACCAGCGCTGTCGGGACCCCGGCTCAATGCCACATCGATCTAGCATGTAACACCTCATATCACTTTGCGGCCTCACGCACGGTATCCCCACGGGTGTCGCCTTACCTTTGCCCGGGACCGTTTGCGCCTTTTGGCACACGTATATGATGGTGTCGCTAGCATCCATATGATAAGGAGCCCGGGCTGACATGGCTAGTTGTAAACCCAAAGTGGCACTAACCTACAGGGACAGGCATCCATGACCCAGCATCGAACGTGTCGGTCATCAGCGTGAGAATCCAGGCTGTAGCACTGGGCTAACAGGACTCCGGTGAACCGAGCTGTAGCAGGCTAACAGGACTCCGGTATTCATCGCGTGACATTTCCCCGAAGGGACAGACACAGGATCGAAGAAGGACACATGTCGGCCTGCCTAAGTGTTCCGGAGCAGTAGCAAGCTACCAGGGCTCAGTGGAAGCACTAGGAGACATTTCCCGGTAAGAGAGGCTACTAAGAATAAACAACTAGGTAGTCAGATCCCACACATAACAATACACATTACACGTACGCATAACATGCAACTATGTGCTGTACAACATGGCATCACAGCATAACTCATCAATCATATAGATAAAGGCTCAGAAGAGCCATCATAGCATTTATTGCAAACAGGGGTCACAAAACCCATCATACAGAGCATACAAGCAACAAGCGGAAGCATTACATGTCTGGGTACAGACATCTACAAATGAAAAAGGCTGAAGAGCCTGACTATCTACAACATCCGATCAAGATCGTAGCTGAGGTACTAGCTACTAGTCGAAGTCCACGAGAACACTAGTAAGACCAAAGTCTCCGCTGCAAAAGCATAAATAAAGCAACATGAGTACAAAGGTACTCAGCAAGACTTACATCAGATCCTATCATACATGCATTTGTATCAAGAGGGTAATGTGGGGTTTAGTTGCAGCAAGCCAGCTTTGACTCTGTGGCTATCCTGTTCTACGACTACGAGAAACTCTTGAGGTGAAACAACGTACACGAGTCCACTAATCACCATACAATACACTACTATGGGTTCATCCCCGTCTCCCTACGAGAAGGCCATCCATAGCACTCACACTTGTCTTGAGCATTTTAGAGTATCCACTTCAAGTTGTCTATGTACCATGTAAGCATCCAAGAAGTCCATAACCGCGGACCCGGCTATTCGAATAGATCATGTTAACCCTGCAGGGGTGTACTTCTTCACACACGCTCTCGCCACTTACCGCCATGTACACGTCATGTATCTCGGCAACCTTCAAGCGGAAGCCTGGCGAGGGTGTCGGCCACGACCTGACTAACCACACAAGACTCTAGTCCAGGTTTATCGCCTATTCGGGTTCCATCCGCAAGGAGATCCGGCCGGGGTGTCGCTTACGGCCCCAAACGATGTGTACAGGGTTCCCGAGCCCACCATCCGGGTGCCACTCGGTACACCAGGCCACGTGTGCCTAGTCTGTCCCAAGCCCACCCTGCCGGGTGCCACTTGGTAGAAAAATAGCACTACCTACAAACACCAGAAACTAGTTGCGACTCCTGGACAGAGACCAAGTTGGTTAATAAGTCGAGAGGGGTCGAGTTACCGGAACCCAATGTGTGGTAGTATTGAGTCATTGGACAACATACATAGAACTCAGTGCTTAAGGACGGTTCCAGTGAGACAACCCACCATGTACTCCTACATGGCCTCTCACCGCTACCTTTACCAAATCGTGTTCACACACACTTCATTCTCAGCATCAGAACATATCGTGACACTCCAATTCATTCCCAATGAATCAGACCTGACACAACTCTAAGCAATAGCAGGCATAGCATGGTAGGAACACATCAGTGGCTTCAATCAACTCCTACACATGCTAGTGGGTTTCAACTATTTACTATGGCAATGACAGGTCATGCAGAGGAATGGGTTCAACTACCGCAGCACAAAGTAGCAGATGAACCGTTGTTGTCCTAATGCAATAACTGAGAGCAGGAGCGAGAGAGTAGGGTTTTATCGAAATGAACAAGGGGGTTTGCTTGCCTGGTAAATCAACAGAGGAGGCACTGCTTCACAGACAGGTACTCTGACCTATCGAGAAGGAACAGTGTCGGCAATCAATGCACAAACATATGCAACAATATGATGCATGAACATGGCATGTAGATGTGATGCTGTTTGAGCTAATGTAACTAGTAATCATTTGGTTTGAAGTCCATTTGAACCATAAGCTCAAATGCAATTCTAAATTAAGTCTCTTAATGTGCCATAATGTGTTTTCTCATATTCAGCATGTATAAGTTGGTTTGTCATGCATGAAACTAGTACAGATGGAAAGATTGCATTTTTCTGATAATTTTTCATATATAAATTATTTTAATCTGAGCTACGGTTGAATTGTTATGAATTTTTGAAGTTTAAATCAATTTCTGGAATTTCCTGATTTAAATTAAATCCAGAAATATGTATATTGCGCCAGCATGACGTCAGCACGACGTCAGCGGTCAACTGCGGCTGGTCCGGGTCAAACCTGACGTGTGGGGTCCACACGTCAGTGACAGGGGGTTAAACAGGGGTTAATTTAACTTAATTAAAAGGTTAGGGGGCACCGGGGCCCACATGTCAGCCTCGGGGGGTTAATTAACAGTGATTAGCACTAAGCTAACCACCTGTCGACGGGGCCCACTCGTCAGGCCGGCGAGGTCGTCGTCGGCGACCTCTGGACGCGGCGGCGTCCGCGAAACAGACCACGGGGGCGGCGTCGGAGAGCACCGGGGCGTAGCCCGGGCTCTCGCGCATCTGGTAGGGCAGGTGGAAGTAGCGGGGGAGGCCGGAGCTCGCCGGAGCAAAGCTCGCGGCGGCGGCCGGAGCTCAGCTTCGAGCGGGAACGGGCTGCGGGGCACGGGGAGGCCACCTGAGGGGCTCGGCGGCACCCTCGTGGCACTGGGAGCGCAATGGAAGGCTCGGTTTGGGCGGAGGCGGGCCGAGACGGCGACGGCGACATGGACGGCGGCGAGAGGCTTCAGCCGTGGTGGGGAACGGTGCTACGACACGGAAACGAGGGGGAGAAGAGAGGGGAAACAGGGAGATGCTCACGGCGATCACGCAGAGCAGCACAGCGGGGTCGGGGGAGACCTGGTGACGGCGAATCGACGGCGGCGGACGGCGGAGCCCGAGGAGGAAGACGATGGCGATGGCGGCGATGGAGGCCGTCCGGAGGTGCGTGGCTCGACGAGGAGGTAGCCGGCGACGTGGCGGAGCTCGTGGACTGCTCAGATGCTCTCGAGGGGCGCGGTGGCTACGACTACGGCGAGCGATGGCGACGGGCGCGTTCGGGCGGTCGGGAGAGGGAGAACCAGGGGAGGGGGGAGGAATGAGAGAGTGGGAGAGAGGTGCGGGGCGTCGCGTGGCGTCGTCCGGTCCATCCAGAACGACGAGGGGAGGACAGGCAGGCAGGGAGGGAGGTGGCGTGGCGCGGTGGCGCGCACGCGCGCCGGGCACGCTCCCCTCCCTCTGTCGAGGACGAAGACGACAGAGGAGGAGGCGGCCTGGGCCGCCTGCTGGCTGGGCCGGCCTGCTGCTGCTGGGCCAGAGGCGCCAGGTAAGAGGCCCAGGTAAGGTTTCCCTCTTTTATTTATTTTTGTTTTCTAATTTCTGATATTTGTTTTGATTTAATTAAAATATTAAATCATTTTATCACCTTATGCCAATTTTTGCAGGAGCTAGATATATTATTCCAGAGCTCCTTTATAAATGGCATAATTTTTGGACCATATTTCATATATATAGAAATATATTTCCAATGCAAATATTTATCGAATTAATCCAAATGGCCAAAATAAATATCCATGAGCTCCTAAAAATATTGTTTTGATTTTTATCTCTGTCCAATATTTTCAGAGGGCAACATGAGCATTTTCTTGGACCCTTTTGGAGAAATTTTTATTTGGGTCATTTTCAAGAATGATTCTGAGGGTTCCACCAATCCTCATTTCAAATTTAAAAGAAATTTAAATATGATGCACAAATGGCTAGCTAGTCTAAGTCATACCAGACTAGGGATGTGACACAGAGTTTCGAAAGAACGCCAAGCTGCATAAGGTTTAGATAGAAATGATGATTTTGAAGGTTTTTCATGTACCACGTGACACATGTGGTAAGCAATCCAAACAATTCAAAAAAAAGGGGTCTTTCATGTAAGTTGTAGTTTTATCAGGGAGTATGTGCTTTTTGTTTGTGCTGATGTACATTTATTAGTTTATTAGTAATAAAGTCAGATTGCTTTTTCTTTAAAAAAGGTTTTCCTTTTATTTCCTTTTCTCGGTTTGTTGTTTCACGTTGTACACACTCTTTGTATAATTCCTTTAATTCACTAAGCTCTCTAATGGTTGAAGCTCTCACAATCAATTGGGATATAGTATAATTGAAGAGTTTGCCCCATGATTTTGACATGGTCATTGTCTCCGTAGGTCTCCTTGGTCGCTACATGAGATTTTTTTTTCTTGTAACTACATGTGCTGAAGTTAATTTCGGCAGTAGGATATACTGGCATGGTATAGGTCAGAGGGAAACAAGAGATGATTTCACCTTGGTTCAGGCCCTCCGTATGAGTTAAAACCCTTCTCTTGCTCTGTGTATATATTGCGGCTGGAGAGCATATCGTCACGTGGAAACCAAATTTTGATGAAAACCACGTGGAAACGATATTTTTGAAGTTCGAAAAAATCTAAAAAATATATGGATGATAAGAGCATGATGTTCTATTCACATTATAATTTATGAGGTACGAGAAAAAACAAAATCGATATTGAATAGTGCCCAACAGTAAACGTCTTTATTCATTACTGAATTTGTTCTTTTCGCAGCTTGTACAAAGCAACTCTCTTGTCAGGTTTCAAGAAACATTATAACCTCTATTCCAGATTTTTTTTGAGCATCAGTACAGACACAAGCGCTCATATACACGCGCATACACTCATCCCTATGAACGTACACACGCACACCCTACCCCTATGAGCACCTCCGAAAGACTGAGCCGGCATATTATCTTGAGATTTACGAAGCCACCGTAGCCGCCTCGTCGTCGACGGGAACGTCTCCTCCCACTGAAAGCGCATTGCCGGAAATCCTGAAATAAATCCAGGAATAATGCGAGCACCAGGATTTGAACCCTGATGGGTTGGGGATACCACTGTCCACCTAACCATCTCAACCACAGGTTGGTTCGCATAATGTCACATCCCTAATTCTGGTATGACCTAGGCTAGCTAGTCATTTGTGCATCATGTTTAAATTCCATTTAAATTTGAAATGGGGATTTGTGAAACCCTCAGAATCATCTCTGGAAATGACCCAAATAAAAATTGTTCCAAAAAGGTCCAAGAAAATGCTCATGTTGCTCTCTGAAAATATTGGACAGAGATAAAAATCAAACCAATATTTTTAAGAGCCCATAAGTATTTATTTTGGGCATTTGTAATTAATGCATAATTATTTGCATTGGATATATATTTGTTATATATATAATATATGTCCAAAAATTATGCCATTTGCTGAGGAGCTCTGGAATAATACCACTAGTTCCTACAAAAATTGGCATAAGTAAATAAAATGATTTAGTATTTTTATTAAATCGAAACAAATGTCAGAAAAATAGAAAAAGAAAAATAAAGGGAGAAGAGACTTACCTGGCGCCTACCTCCCTGTGCAGCCCATTCCTGTGCAACCTGGCCGGCCCAGTTGGCCAGCCCAGCCCACCTGGCCTCCTCCTCTGTCGTCTTCCTCCCTCTCGCCCAAGCAGCTGCGTGCCCGCGCCACAGCCGGCCGCGGCCACGCGCCCGGCCACCTCCTGCCTCCCTGCCCGCTCGGCGACTCCCTGGACGTCGCCACGACGCCCCGCACCTCTCTCCCTCTCTCTCATTCCTCCCCCTCCCCTGGTCTCTTTCCCACACGCGACCGCCCGAACGCGCCGTCGCCGCCGCTCGCCGTAGCCGTAGCCACCGCCTCCCCCTCGCCTCTCTGACACGCGCAGGAGCTCCGCGTCGTCGTCCTCGTCCTCCCTGTCAAGCCACGCAAGCCGGAGCGCCCC
>NC_041383.1:89777979-89783898 GCF_002162155.2 Triticum dicoccoides
CTCTCCTGCCTCCCCGTGCTCTGTAGCCCGCAGCCGCTCGAGCCCGAGCTCCGGCCGCCGCCGCGAGCTCTGCTCCGGCGAGCTCCGGCCTCCCCGGCTCCTCCCCCCTGCCCCACTGGACGCGTGCGAGCACCAGCTCCTCGGAGATGGTCTCCGCCGCCCGGATGGTCGCCGGAGCGACAATCCCGAGCCCTCCACCGCGTTCGGCCTCGCCGGCGGCTAAACACCGGCGGGATTGACCGGGTCAACCCTACTAACTAATCCCCCCCCCTGTGACACTGACATGTGGGGCCCGGCCCTGCTAATTTTTAGTTTAAGATTAGTTTGACAATTAATTAGCCCCGTTAATTAAACAAGTTTAGGTTTAATTTAATTAAGATTAGCCACAGTCACTGACACATGGGTCCCACTGGTCAGGTTTGACCTGGACCTGGCCGTTGACCCGCTGACGTCACGCTGACGTCAGGCTGACGTAGTTATTCATTTTCTGGATTTAAATTAAATCAGGAAATTCCAGAAAATGATTTAAACTTCAAAAAATCATAGAAATTCAACCGTAACTCAGATTGAAATAATTTATATATGAAAAATTATCAGAAAAATGTAATCTATCCATCTGTACTAGTTTCATGCATGACAAACCAACCTAAACCTGCTGTATAGGTGAAAACATATTATGGCATATATAAGGGCTTAATTTGGAGATGCATTTGAATCTTTGGTTCAAATGGATTTCAACCAAATGGAAGCTAGTTGCATTAGCTCAACCAGCATCACATCTACATGCCATGATCATGCATCATATTGTTGCATATGCTTGTATTTTGATTGTCGACACTGTTCCTTCTCGATAGGTCCTGCTCCGGAGTCCGTTCCAGAGTACCTATCTGTGAAGCAGTGCCTCCCTTGTTGATCTACCAGGCAAGCAAACCCCCTTGTTCATTCCGATACAATCCTACTCTCTCGCTCCTGCTCTCAGTTATTGCATTAGGACAACAACGATTCATCTGCTACTTTGTGCTGCGGTAGTTGAACCCATTCCTCTGCATGACCTGTCATTGCCACAGTAAATAGTTGAAACCCACTAGCATGTGTAGGAGTTGATTGAAGCCATTGTTGTGTTCCTACCATGCCATGCCTGCTATTGCTTAGAGTTGTGTCAGGTCTGATTCATTGGGAATGAATTGGAGTGCAGTTCTATGTTCTGATGCTGAGAGTGAAGTGTGTGAACACGATTTGGTAAAGGTAGCGGTGAGAGGCCATGTAGGAGTACATGGTGGGTTGTCTCACTGGAACCGTCCTTAAGCACTGAGTTCTATGTATGTTGTCCAATGACTCGATACTACCACATATTGGGTTCCGGTAACTCGGCCCCTCTCGACTTATTAACCAACTTGATCTCTGTCCAGGAGTCGCAACTAGTTTCTGGTGTTTGTAGGTAGTGCTATTTTTCTACCAAGTGGCACCCGGCAGGGTGGGCTTGGGACAGACTAGGCACACGTGGCCTGGTGTACCGAGTGGCACCCGGATGGTGGGCTCGGGAACCCTGCACACATCATTTGGGGCCGTGAGCGACACCCCGGCCGGATCTCCTTGCGGATGGAACCCGAATAGGCGATAAACCTAGGCTAGAGTCTTGTGTGGTTAGTCAGGTCGTGGCCGACACCCTCGCCAGGCTTCCGCTTGAAGGTTGCCGAGATACATGACGTGTACATGGCGGTAAGTGGCGAGAGCGTGTGTGAAGAAGTACACCCCTACAGGGTTAACATGATCTATTCGAATAGCCGGGTTCGCGGTTATGGACTTCTTGGATGCTTACATGGTACATAGACAACTTGAAGTGGATACTATAAAATGCTCAAGACAAGTGTGAGTGCTATGGATGGCCTTCTCGTAGGGAGACAGGGATGAATCCATAGTAGTGTATTGTGTGGTGATTAGTGGACTCGTGTGCGCCATATCACCTCAAAGAAGTTCTGGTAGTCATAGAACAGGATAGCCACAGAGTCAAAGCTGGCTTGCTGCAACTAAACCCCACATTACCCTCTTGATACAAATGCATGTATGATAGGATCTGATGTAAGTCTTGCTGAGTACCTTTGTACTCATGTTGCTTTATTTATGTTTTTGCAGCGGAGACTTCGGTCTTACTAGTGTTCTCGTGGACTTCGACGAGTAGCTTGTACCTCAGCTACGATCTTGATCGGATGTTGTAGATTGTCAGGCTCTTCAGCCTTTTTCATTTGTAGATGTCTATACCCAGACATGTAATGCTTCCGCTTGTGGCTTGTATGCTCTATATGATGGGTCCTGTGACCCCTGTTTGCAATAAATGCTACGATGGCTCTTTGAGCCTTATCTATATGAGTTGTTGAGTTATGCTGTGATGCCATGTTGTACAACACATACTTGCATGTTATGCGTACGTGTAATGTGTATTGCTATGTGTGGGATCTGAGTATGTAGTTGTTTATCCTTAGTAGCCTCTCTTACCGGGAAATGTCTCCTAGTGCTTCCACTGAGCCATGGTAGCGTGCTACTGCTCCGGAACACTTAGGCTGGCCGGCATGTGTCCTTCTTCGTTCCTGTGTCTGTCCCTTCAGGAAAATGTCACGCGAGGAATACCGGAGTCCTGTTAGCCCGCTACAGCCCTGTTCATCGGAGTCCTGTTAGCCCAGTGCTACAGCCTGGATTCACTCGCTGATGACCGACACGTTCGATGCTGGGTCATGGATGCCTGTCCCTGTAAGTTTGTGCCACTTTGGGTTTACGACTAGCCATGTCAGCCCGGGTTCTTGTCATATGGATGCTAGCGACACTATCATATACGTGTGCCAAAAGGCGCAAACGGTTCCGGGCATGGTAAGGCGACAGCCGTGGGAATACCGTGCGTGAGGTCGCAAAGTGATATGAGGTGTTACATGCTAGGTCGGTGTGGCATAGAATCGGGGTCCTGACACATAACCTCTATTCCAGATGGCATACGTGATTAGCATGAGAGAGAGTTGATTGTAATACAACATGCTTTATGTTTTTGTTTAGAAACTTGCATGGTTTATGTAGTACTGCCACGATTCAGAAATCAGCGAGCAAGTACTGAAGGGCAGCACCACATGCAGGCTATGCTGCGGAGTGGTCAGATAGAGAAAGGGCCTAAGCTCCCAGCGAGCTCCTCAGCCCTGGCGAAGAGGAACAATTCACGTGGGGGCCCACGATAGCAGAGGCAGGCCCCGCGAACGCTCCAACGCTCAAGGGGGCCAGCGGCGGCGCTGGCGCCCCGGTCCAACGGGCTCCAACAGCAAGCAGCGGTTAACGAAGAAGGCCCCAGGCATACTGTTTCTGTGCACAGGAGCCATGGCCTCCTCCGTTGATGAGTGACTAGTTTCCGTTTTGTTTGTTGTAGCTTGTAACCGTCGCATCTAATGGCGCCGGACAAACCCTACGCGCCACCCACCTGCTCCAGCCCCATCTTGGTGCAAGTACGCACGTTAGCGGTAGGTTTGCCATTTCCGGCGCTGCGACCGGCCGGTAGTCGGTAGATCGGCAGTACGTACTGCGTCGAGCGGTCGCCGTCGCTGGTCGTTTTTGGTTGGTGCCCGCGCCGCAGAGGTGGCCGGCTTAGATCTGATCGGCCATGCATGCATGCATTATCATGTTGTGCATCCAGCTTGCATGCGTGCCGGCCGGTGGGGGCTCGCCCGCAGGGGCGAAGCTAGCAATCTGGCGTGGTTTGGCGAAAGCCGTACCTAAACTGCCGTGAAAATAGGTATATATACGACTAGTATTAACCCATCAGCACAATTTTCAGGATTTGGGAGTGTGCCTCGTGTTGGGCTTGGTTGATGCCTATTGAGTGGTGGGCCGTGACCATGGGCTGACTCGTTCACGTAGCACTAGCACCGCAGCACGGCTGCTTGGCTGTCTATGACTCCTTCGCGAGGGACGGAGAGGCGGCAACACTTAGAGCATTACTAGTAGAACCCTCAAACCCTCAAATCCTTAAAACAGTTTTAAGGGTTGAGAAGTGCCACTCTTTGACACTTTTAAGGGTTGAAAAACAGGGACAAATACTAGAACCCTCAAACCCAACCCTTATAACGGAATATTCCGTCGAGCACCTCGGGCATTCCGTCGAGCACCTCGTGCACGATGGGCGGAGGGTCGGCGATTGGGGGCGCGAGCGCGGTCTTCGTCCGGGAGGTGGTCCTCTTCACGGTCGGGGTCCCTCCCGCGGCGAGCTTGGCCACCGCAGCACCCTTCGGCCCAACGACGACGTCTTCCGACGACGCTTGGTGGTGGGCGGCTGCGGCGGGGCGAGGGAGGAGGCGGGGGCCAGGGCGACTGCGGACTGCGGAGGGACTACGTGCTGGCCAGCACACCGCCGCTTGGCGCCGAGGACGTGGGTGGCGGCCACCACCGACGCGACCTGCGCCTGGTTCGGGACGGGCGGCTGCTGGGCCGACGTGGGCGTCGCGGAGGCGGCGATTGGGGGAGGGGCAACGGACGGAGCAAGGGAGGAGGCGGGCGTGAGGACGGGGGCGGGCGGCGGCGGCCGGTGGCGATTGGGGGTGGGGCGACGGGCGGGGCAAGGGAGGAGGCGGGCGACGAACCTGATTTTTCCCTCCCCCGCGCGGGCAACGGACAAATAGAGGTTGGGGTTGTTTCCCCTCTCCAACCCTCACTTTTAGAGGCTGGGAGAGCGGCTCGGGCTCTAACCCTTAAAATTGTTTACAGGTTGAGGGGTTAATGGGTTCCAGTCTTTGCGTTTTTTTCGACTCAATCCGTAAAAAGCGGTTATTTTTGAGGGTTTGAGGGTACTGCTAGACATGCTCTTAGCTAGGGCACCGCTGCACAGGCACACGGCAGTCGGCAGTCAGTAGGCCGTGGGCGCACAGGACGGGACTTGTGACCGGCGAGGCGGCAACCGGCGACAAGGACACCGAGAGGCCGCGATCAGGCGAAGACTGCAACTCGCCGAGTCCGCTAGGGTTTGCTGATGACACAACCCAAGAAAAGAATTAAGTATGTAATGAAAGATGTAATTTCATTGTCCTTCTTCCCCTTGGTCGCATTAGATGAATTGTCATATTACTTGCTCGAATCACATGAACGAACATTATTCAATTGTTCACTAACCAATTAATGTTTCTTGTGGTTTCTACAGATTTAATGTGTATTTTTGCTGAAGCCAGTAGAAGAATGTCACTGCCACAGTCTACTTAATGAAAGTAAACCTTCATTGGGTATGTATTCTTTCTAACTATTTTCACTTGCATAATGTGGTTTCTATCATTATATCCTACCAGTTATTAATTCATGATTTATCTGTGGTTTTTATGTTTTATAGGTCATCTTTATGCCAGTCTAGTTAATATAGATGATACATTGGCAATCAATCATCCATGTAATCTTCATCAAATGAGGTATGTAGAGTGCCCACACTTAAATTTTGGATTTTGGTTGTATTTGTTGAACACCAAGTAATATTTATCTAATATTCTAGTGAGCTCTTCCATAGTTGAGTTGTACATGATTTTTTTTCATTCATAAACTTCGCCACACCTGGAAATTATTCCTGCCTCCTCCGCTGTCGCCCGGCTCGATCAATCATGCAAAATAATGCATGCAGCTGGAGGGACGGCGACGCATCCATGGAGTTGCTAGCCGATTGGAATGGCAGTTCCCATCGGTTTGAATCAGTCGATAATCAATCAACCGGTCGTTGGCAGCATGCAGACAGGTGCAGCGGAGCGGATGTCGTCCAACGCGACATGTCTTTGTTCTCTTCCTCTTCTCCCTTCGATCTACCGGCGCCCCGACCCAGACCCTCACGGGTGTGTGTATTATTGGACTATTGGATCACCTGCAAGCACATGTAAACCGAAGTCATAATGTTTTTGTTTTGAGAATTTTTTTTGG
>NC_041383.1:89784203-89790721 GCF_002162155.2 Triticum dicoccoides
CCGGGGCCGGCGGAAGCATGGTGGTGGCGGCGGGGCATGTGACAGTGTCCTGACCCAGGGGTTTCTCACCAAGTCCATTTCCGGCCTAATGGGCTGGGCTGAGGACTCTTAGGTCGATTCCATCCTGGGACACATTGACCGGCCCATGGAGTTTCTTTCCCTAATATTAAGGGACGGATTGTTGTTGTTGTTGTTGTTGTTGTTGTTGTTGTTGTTGTTGTTGTTGTTGTTGTTGTTGTTGTTGTTGTTGTTGTTGTTGTTGTTGTTGTCAATTAAAATACACGCCTTTTGAAGTTGAACCCCCGACCTCACGCTATGTAGCTGCATTGCCAGCCTCACCACCTAGCGACCGAGTACAACTAATTAGCAGCACAAAATTTAAGTAGTACATACAATCGCAGATCTTTTTTGTAATTTCCAATAATTATTGGAAAAAGCTGTGTCTGTTTATTTCTAATTTCCAATAATTCTTGGAAAAAAGAGACAAATTTTCCTTAAATATTTGCATAATGTTTGAAATCGTGAATGAATTTGGAAGTTCAAACAAACTTTTAAAACCTGAACAATTTTTGGACAACTTGAACAATTATTTAAAACATAAAAAATGAAATTAAAAATATGTATTGAATTTCTTATATACAATCAACAAATTTAAATATACATTGACGTTTTTGGGTACTCCAAAAAAATTAAGGGACTGTCTATTTAACAATTGACTGATTTGTAATTGGTTATTATTCAAATTTTCCAACCAATAATCTGTTGACAGTTGTATGTCTGTTTTTCCTGAAGAAAACGGATCGGGCTGTATTTGTGACCCGTCAAGCGGCTAACAGCGACAGAAATGTTGAACCAATCGCCCCTACTGTCCTTTTTCTTGACCAGTCAAAAGCACCTAACAGGATTACACTGTACAAATGCATAATTACACTGACCAAAATGTATAAGGGGGTAAAATTACAGAGTAAAATCACATTGGATTACATTGGGACTAGCATATCAAATTACACAGTAATTAAGAGTAAAATTACAGTTTAAATAGGAACAGATTACAGTATACATTATGGGGAAAATTACACTGCAGAAAATGAAAAAATAGGATTATAGTGAAACTACCATACAAATTACACATAAAATTATCATTCAAATTATACAATACAGACATGGGTAAAATTACACCGGGGGAATTACATTGTAACTACTGTGTAATTACATTGTAACTACCATACAAAATACACAGTAATTATCAGTAATTATGTAAAAAAGGGCATTGGATTACAGTATAGATATGGGTAAAATTACACTGTAAAAAAAGGTGTAGGGTTACAGTGTAACTAGCATACAAATTACACAGTAATTATTAGACAAATTACTGAGTAAAAAAAGGCATCGGATTACAATGCAGGTAAAAAAGGTGCAGGATTACAGTGTAACTACCATACGAAATTACACAGTAATTATCAGTCAAATTACTGTGTAACTATGGGCAAATTTACACTTAAAAAAGGGCATTCAAATTACAGTATAGATATGGGTAAATTTACACTGTAAGAAAGGAGTAGGATTACAGTGTAATTACCATACAAAATTACACAATGACTATATGATTACAATGTAACTACCATACAAATTTCACACTAAGTATCACTCAGTAATAGGGGCATTCAGATTACAGTTCATATAGGGTAAATTTACAGTGTAGGTACCATACAAATGACCCAATGATTAACGGAAGAGAGAAAAGACTTACAACATTCCTTCTGCCAGCAGATGATAATTTTCTCTTCAGGTACTTGACTTTCTGATCAAGAAACAAAAACATAAAATCATCAAACCAACATATGAAAAAATATGGAATAAAAACATCAAACTCTTCATCATCACCAGAAACATGAAAAAATGGCTTACATTATTCACATAGAAATTGTAAAGTGCTTTATCAAACTCTTCATCATCACCAGAACAACCCTGCAAAAGGAAAAAAAATCAGAAAACAATAACAAAAATTAATAAAAATAGAAAAATAGAAAATAAAATGAAAATGAAAAGAAGATAAGAAGACAAATAATAACTACCAAAGACATACCATTAGAACCATCATCAGCAAAATCATTAGGCACATAAGGGTCTTTCAAAGAATCAGCGCTCTCGAGTGAAGAAAGTAGGGGAACATCCTTGCGACAGACTTTCCGCAGTCTACTCATTGAGATAGTACCTGAAAACAATAGAGAAAAAAATGGGCCTCAATATATACATAAGAGAAATTACAGGCTGACTAGCATACAAATTACACAATAAAAACGGAAGAAATTACAGTGTAAAAACGCATCCGATTACACTGTAACTAGCATACAAATTACACAGTTACAGTGCAAAAGCGCAACATATTACAGTGCAAAGGCAGCAGGTTTGTGAATTGGATGCAGGCGACAAAACAACCTTCAGCAGAAAACGTGATGTATAGATATTTTACAAGCCTCACGCCACTAGATACAGCAGTGATGGTGATATTGAACAAACTAGGAAGACAAAATCTCAAGAGTTATTAGCAGAACCAAAATTGACAGACAAATTCCCAAAGAACTTCTGAAGTAGTAATTCATAGAAGCAAGAGCATCTGCTGCCAAAAACATATGACTAGTTTACTGGGTCTTACTCGCAGATCAAGCATCAGCCACCACACATGAGTGGTCAAAAAGCACCACAAAGGTTTCACAAAAATCAAGACTGCACAAACTTATCCATTGACTGCTTGGTAAGGTTCAGAAAATAGATGAACAGAAGTCATGGGATCATCCAGATTTCAACAAAAACAACAAAAACTGCAGGGCTGCACAACAAACAGGGGTGAACTGCGAGGCCACTCATGCATAAGTCATAGGGTGACTAGCATGCAAATTACACAAATAAAATACGGGAGAAATTACAGTGCAAAAATGCATCAGATTACAGTGTAACTAGCATATAAAAAATATTGTGCAAAATCACAACAGAGTACAGTGTAAATCGAATATGATTACAGTGTAACTACCACACAAATTACACAGTAAAAAATCAGTCAAATTACCGTGTAAAAAGAGGGCATCGGACTACAGATTAAACATCGGTCGAACTAGACAGTAAATCATGGGATAGGATTACACTATAATTTCACAGAAATTATCAGTCAAATTACTATGTAATTTACAGTATAACTACCACCCAAAACTACACAATAATTACCGGTGAAAAATACTGTGTGATGCACAACAGGGTAGCTACATAAAGAGACTGTAGGGGAAAATGATAAAAAGACAAGCTATCCCCACGGTAATTAGAGGGGAAAAGCTTATACAGTGACAAGGTTCAGGCTATAAAACGAGAAACACTGAAACACTTAAAACTGCAGAGAGGCTCTATATAGGAACTGTAGACCAACTCTGAAAAAACCTCAGTTAAACTAATTTACAGTATAACTAAACACTACCACACCTACATCCACATCAACAGTGACAAGGTTATGCTGAGCGCGAAATCACTGAACTCGATCCTTTAGAGTTCAACATCTACTGGATCCACCCCTCAAAACTAAACCCTACCACACCTACCTCCACATCAACAACAAGGGAAATCTAGCGTTCTACGGCTACCTCCACATCAAATAGCCACAACACTGCCTCCAAAAAATGTCCTACCAGATCCTAACCAGGAGGGATTTGGCCTCCGTCCACAGCAGGAAAAGGAAGACACGACGGATTATGCATGGCACGCTGCAACCTCCTATGCCACAACCACGGCGGACTACAAACACCACGGCAAACACACTCCAGGGATCGACAAAACCCCCTAGATCTGAGATTACACGGCCATGAAACCACGGACAAAACACGAGAGCCAAGGACAACTAACCAGGGCAGCCGGCGGACCAAGAGAAGAAGGAGAAGAAATCAAATCCTGCGGTGGATGAGCTCGGAATCGCCATGAACAGAAGCAATCGCCTCCGCCTCCTTCACCGCTGGAGCTCTCTTCCTCTGCCTTATCGAAATGAGAAAGGGGAACGACACCCCGCTGCTGCGTTCAAAAACGACAAAAGCCAACAGTAAACCGGCCGAGGAGGGCGGGGCTGAGGAAAATGGGCTAAAAGCAGAAAAGCGCGCCCGGTAAGAAAACCAAACCCGAAACCAACACAAAACAGGACAAGACCGGGCGCGAATCTCAGCGCGAGATCGAACGGACTCAAAATTGAATGAAGGCGAATTGAAAAACAGTCGACTGAAAAATAGCAAATCCGAAAATTAAATACACGTTGAACTTTTTTTATATACGCCGAGAAATAATTAAATCCACTTTGAACAATTTTTACATATAAATTGAAATAGTTTACACTGATGGGTTGCCAACGTGGAAGAATAAGCATAAGATTGGCTTGGAGACCACGAGTATTTGTCCAGTCTGTGGAGTAGATACAGAGGACAATTTTCATCCGTTCTTGAGATGTCAACTAGGACGAGATCTTTATTTGAGTATGGCAAAAATCTGGAGCTTACCCCGGCTTCAGACAATTACCAACTGTGGGAAGGAGTGGCGCTTGCAACTGTTAGCCCCTAGAAGTGAGATGGAACGGTGTATGATTCTGCTTGTGTTCTGGAGAGCTTGGTATATTCACAATGAAGTGGTGCACTTTAAACCGGCACCGCAGATGGAGGCATCCGTAAGATATCTGCAGAGCTACCTTGCCTCTCTTATGGCCATCAAAATTGACAGTGGTGCTGATCCAGTGAAAGGAAAGACATATTTTACAATGGAGAAAAGGGGCCAAAGTGATATTCACATGGTAGAGCTGCCTGGATGGGAGAAGCCTAAGCACGGATGGGTTAAACTAAACACAGATGGAGCCTTCGTGGCATGTGATAATGCGGGTGCTGGCATGATCTTGAGGGATGAGTTTGGCAAAATAATCTTCTCTGCTTGCAGGACACTACAATTCTGCAGAGACGAACTGGAGGCCGAACTATATGCGTGCTTGGAGGGGCTATCTTCGGTGGTTCAACGAACTTCATTATCGATTCACGTTGAGATGGACTCCTCTGTTGCAGTTTCTATGATCACAGGTGGCGAAGTTGATTGTTCACTTTATTCGTCGGTGGTTAATGAGATTAGGGGTTTAATAAACCTTCATCAAGCTTGTATTACTCATATTGCTCGTTCACAGAATAAAGCGAGTGATAAGCTAGCGTCTTTTGGTCGTTCTAATAATAGAACTATGAGTTGGTTAGGGTCAGGTCCTCCTGAAGTTTTGGAGATAGTTGCTGAGGATTGTATTCATAATGTGATTGAGTAATACAAGTGTTTGAGATCGCAAAAAAAAAAGAGAATATTTTTAAAATACACATTGAACATATATACCTTGAACAATATTTAATTTTTCATTGAACATTTTGTGATATATGCTGAACAAATTTGGAGTTGCAAACAAATCGAAAGTGAACAAAATTTTAAAAGAGTTAACCCTTTTCGAAACAAGAACAGTTTCCTAAAAAATGTAAGTGGTTTTTGAAATGCGAGCATTTTTCAAAATTGTGAACAAGTTTGATTGGTGCGACATGTGGTGGTGAACCCATCACCTTAGGATTGACCACATTTGACGTGTTGTGATCAGGTGGGCATCATAGTCACCGTACCTCAGAATGGGAAGAAGGATATAAGCGATGACACGGTCAGGCATCGTGTCGAATTACAGGACGTGGACCTATCAGGAATCTTGAGCCATGCTTATTGGGATAGAGTCATGATATTGTTTCTCCGGTTGCAACGCACGGGCATGTTTGCTAGTTATACAAAAGACTTGTTGTACAAGACAGGGTTACCAGAGCCAAAGAGACTCTACCACCACCAACGTAGACCACCAAGGTATGTAACTCTGGGACCCCATTTATGTTATATAAGCTAGGGGGCAGGCTCGTTGTTAGAACACAGTACAATCATTCGGTTATATACCTATACTTTGTAGCCTTTATCACAATACACATGAATATGAGTAGGCTATTAACCTCGATCAGTTGCGTAGCAGCTGTTGGGGATCGTTGCAGAAAATAAAAAAATTTCTACGCATCACCAAGATCAATCTATGGAGTCATCTAGAAACGAGAGAGAGGAGTGCATCTACATACCCTTGTAGATCGCGAGCGGAAGCGTTCAAGAGAACGGGGTTGATGGAGTCGTACTCGTCGTCCAAATCACCGATGATCCTAGCGCCGAACGGACGACACCTCCGCGTTCAACACACGTATGGAGCGGTGACGTCTCCTCCTTCTTGATCTAGCAAGGGGGAAGGAGAGGTTGAGGAAGAGAGCTCCAACAGTAGCACGATGACGTGGTGGTGATGGAGTGGCAGTACTCCGACAGGGCTTCGCCAAGCTCTTAACGGAGGAGGAGAGGTGTTGGGGAGGGGAGGGGATGCACCTTGGATGTGGTGTGCAGCCCTCCCCTCGCCCCTCTATTTATAGGGGAAGGGGGAAGGGGGCCGGCCCCCTCTAGAT
>NC_041383.1:89791032-89797634 GCF_002162155.2 Triticum dicoccoides
CAAGCAAGGGGACGCCCCCTCTAGGGTTCCCCCCAACCCTAGGCGCATGGGCCCAAGGGGGGGATGCGCCCAGCCCTCCAAGGGCTGGTTCCCTTTCCTCTACGGCCCATGAGGCCCTCCGAGAGAGGTGTCCCCTCCCGATGGCCCGGTACAATACCGATATGCCCCCAAACTTTTCCGGTGACCGTATGACAACTTCCCATATATAAATCTTCACCTCCGGACCATTTCGGAACTCCTCGTGACGTCCGGGATCTCATCCGAGACTCCGAACAACATTCGGTAATCACATACAAGTCTTCCTAATAACCCTAGCGTCATCGAACCTTAAGTGTGTAGACCCTACGGGTTCGGGAATCACGCAGACATGACCGAGACAGCTCTGCGGCCAATAACCAACAGCGGGATCTAGATACCCATGTTGGCTCCCACATGTTCCACGATGACCTCATCGAATGAACCACGATGTCAAGGATTCAAGTAATCCCATATACAATTCCCTTTGTCAATCGGTACGTTACTTGCCCGAGATTCGATCGTCCGTATCCCAATACCTCGTTCAATCTCGTTACCGGCAAGTCACTTTACTCATACCGTAATGCATGATCCCGTGACCAACCACTTGGTCACATTGAGCTCATTATGATGATGCATTACCAAGTGGGCCCAGGGATACCTCTCCATCATACGGAGTGACAAATCCCAGTCTCGATTCGTGCCTACCCAACAGACACTTTCGTAGATACCTGTAGTGCACCTTTATAGCCACCCAGTTACATTGTGACGTTTGGTACACCCAAAGCACTCCTACGGTATTCGAGAGTTGCACGATCTCATGGTCTAAGGAAATGATACTTGACATTAGAAAAGCTCTAGCAAACGAACTACACGATCTTGTGCTATGCTTACACTAGTGCAGAACCGGGCAATAGCACCGGTTCGTAAGGCCCTTTAGTGCCGGTTCCATAACCGGCACTAAAGTGTGAGCACTAAAGCCCCCCCCCCTTTAGTACCAGTTCAGCACAAACCGGTGCTAAAGGGAAACCACGTGGCACGAGCCAGCTCCAGGGGCCTGGAGCCCTTTAGTACCGGTTGGTAAGACCAACCGGTACTATAAGGTTTGGGGGGTTTTAGTTTTATGATTTCTTTTTCATTTAATTTTGTGTTTCCATTTTAATTCTTTTTCGTTTGCTGGTATTTTACGATACTACACATTGTACACGTTATGCATATATATATATATACATATACATATATATATATATATATATATAATAGAATTTCTAGTAGAACCAATCATGCATATATATATCATCAATGTCTCACAAACCATCATATTAATTAATTCACACATACACACATGTATAGCTATATACAATTTCTCCTACATATGCATGTTGCCTTCGGAGCCAGTGGCATTATAGCCTAATTGGTGCCTTCGGAGCACGATGACAATTGGAAGTGGTTTTCATGGGGGCGGTAGCGGGTAATAGTATTCTCCCTTCGGATTTATGACCTAGTCGAGCAAAAATCCCGCTATTTCCTCTTGAAGTGCTTCTACGCGCTCCGTTTCTAGGAGCTTCGCCCGCACCTCTCTGAACTGTTAAGAAGGAGATCAATATGCATGTGTATTAGTTGTGTGACTAGATATCGATAATGGTGTAAAAATTGTGAATAGTGTTTTGACAAGCGTACCCATTCCTGTCTTTGAGATCTGCTCCTTTCGGACGCCATCATGCTAATGTTCTCGCAAACGCAGAATGCACACAGATCAGTCCCCTGCGCCTGCTTCAGGGCCTTTACGAGAATGGAATTTGATCAGATAATAATTAATCAAGCATGATAATTAAAGAGATGGCAACTAGCTAGCTAGCTAGTACTACTTAATTACTTACCTTGGGTCTTCCCCATTTAAACTTTTCTTTCCATTCGCCGTCCGTGACCCTGATGAACCTTGCCCAAGCCCTGCCCGCCGAAAAAGAAAATGAATAAAGGGGTTATTAAATAGTTCATATCATGAAATGACGAACTAAATAGGCCGAGATATATAGTTAATAATGATTGAAATTACCTGTTGACTATCCCAAATAAGATGTTATAGTCAGTTTTTTCTTTGAGTAGTGAGTCCAGTATTTCAACTGTTCCAGCGTCAACTTTAATGATACACAAGACCCAGTGATATCTGCATGCACACACGTTTGCATGTCTTAATTAAGCGGGCATATGTAAGCAAAAACATGTAGCTAGCTAGTAGGCAAAAATAGAGAATTTGTAGTACAAGACAGTGTGACTCAACGGAAGTTGTAAGGAAGTAGTATATCTTCATTGTATTTGAGGCGCTTCAAGAACTCTAGCATGCTATCCTCTACGGCCTTTTGATGACGTTCATCTATTTTCCATGTGTATTCATTAACGGTGTTTGGGTCAATGAACCCAATGCCATAGCATCCACCTTTTCTCATTTCATACATCTTCATCCTGCATATAATACCACAGAAAAGAATATAGTGAGGATAATTACAGGTAATGATAAGGATCACTACAGCTAGCTTGAGACTTAAATTACAGAAAGAAATCACTTACAGACAATAGCAACTGAGGATAGATTTGTCGAGTGCGTCTTGATTGTATAACTGAAACAGTTCAGAATACTCAACGGACACAGCTTTCTCATGGTAGTAATGATCCTCCTTGACATTCACCATGAGGGACAATCGATCGGAAATCTTGGTAATGTTCATGTACCATTGATGCAATTCATACATTCTCGTTGGGAGGTTCTTGACCTTGTCTGGCTCGACCAAAGGTTGGCCCCGGACATATTTCCGTTTTATTTCATCCTCTCTAAGCACAGGAATGGGCTCGATCTCGAGGAGTTGTCCAACAGTGATTTTGAGAACTTCAGCCTGCATTATATGCTCCTCTGTTATTACCACATTGCCCACCTCAGGAACGTAAACTATTTGCCCACAATAATATTGGGAGTGCGTACTGTCACGTGTTGTTGGCACAACAAGCGAGGGGATCGATTGCGCCGCCTGTTCTCCCAGCTGGGGAATGGTTTTCCCGTATTTTTTGACAACTGCTTCTTGTTTGCTCGATCCCGAGCTCGCCTCCTTATGTACACGTGCTCGATTTAACTTCTTGATGTGGCGCTCATAGTCTGTGTCAACAGGCTCGGGAGCTGGTGGTTGAGCCATACGAATGAAGTGGTCAATCGTTTCCTCAGGCACTTTCTCCCTTGGCAGCGTTGGCGGTTTCGGTGCAAAATGGGCTTCCACCTCAGACTTCAATATGGCTGCGATTTCCTCCTCGGACCTGTCATAAGCCCTCTGCGGAAGAGGCGTGAGGCTTGGACCATATTTATATCGCTTGCATCCGCCTGTACTTCCTGTACTACCTCGACTCGTACCGCTACGCACCATAGCTGCGGGGTGTCTCTTCTGTGATTGCTGAGGCGGCGGAGACGACTGATGGGGCTCAGTTGGATGAGGAGGAGTGGCCGCCTAAAGCTGTGCCGGACTTGGAGGAGGAGTGGCCTGAGGTTGTGCCGGACTTGGAGGAGGAGTGGATGTCTGACGCTGTGGCGGACTTGGAGGAGGAGGAGTGGCCTGACACTTTGCCGGACTTGGAGGAGGAGTGGCCTGACACTTTGCCGGACTTGGTGGACTTGCAGGAGCGGGAGACTGCTGACTCGGTGGCGGACTTCGACGAGGAGTCAGCTGACGCGGTGTCGGTGGCCTTCGAATGATGATGCAATCCTTTTTCCATAGGATGATACGATGTTTGGCATCTCCGAGAAAGCGCTCGTCGTCACCTCCAGGATAGTCAAGCTCTAGCTCCGAATATGGGTCCACCACCTCATCAACCAAGACACGAGCATAGCCCGCTGGAATCGGGTTGCAATGGAAGGTTGCCTCGGGGGGATTTGTAAAAGCAATGGCGTCCGCCACCTTCATGGATATGTTCTTCATTTTGACGTGTAGCTCGCAGCTAGTGTTCTCCGTGATGTCATCCACGGGGTATCTACCCAGCATTGCGTCGTCCGGGGCGGAACCCACGCTACTTCTCGGCATGGATAGGGCGGTGCTATCCAATGCTGGATCATTCGCTAGTTGCTGCAGCTGCTGAGACCCCCTTTGCTGGGTAAGTGAGTCGATCTGCTCCTGCTGCCACTGGAATTTGACTACCAATTCCGCTTGACTTGCTTCTAGGCCTTGAAGGCGTTCATAGTCCTGCTTCCTCTGCTCCTCCTCCATCTTCCTCTTCTTCTCCTCCGCAATCTTCTTTCTCGCACGGGTTCTGTAGTCGGTGTTCCAGTCTGAGAACCCCTCATACCACGGAATAGCGCCCTTGCCTCGTGTTCTTCCCGGGTGTTCAGGATTTCCCAGGGCATGCGTAAGCTCGTCATTCTCTCTGTTGGGCTGGAACACCCCCGATCGTGCCTCTTCTATTGCAACAAGTATCGCATCGTCGGCTCCCTTCAGACTTGCCCTCGTCGAAACATTGCCTGTCTTCGGGTCCAACTCCCCCCATGCGCATAGAACCAAGTCCTGACCCTGGGGGGCCAGCTCTTAGTAATCGGAGTGGCACCTGCATCCTTCATCTCTTTCTCAGACTTATCCCACTTAGGCATTGCCACCGCATAGCCACCTGGCCCCAGCTTATGGAACTTATCCTTTTTTCGGCATTCTTCTTGTTTATTCTCGACCGTTCCTTAGCTAATTCCGAATCCTTGAATTTCACGAAATCGTCTCAATGAGCACGTTGGTTCTCTAGTGTTCCCTCGAATACTGGAGTCTTCCTTCCTCCCTTGACGTACTTGTCCCATTCACGATTCTTGTGGTTCTTGAATGCAACCGCCATCTTCCTAAGAGCAGCGTCCTTGACTTTCTGCACATCTGCTTCTGTGAAATGATCTGGTAGGGTGAAATGTTCCATTAGAGTATCCCAAAGCAGATCTTTTTGATTCTTGTCGACAAAAGTAACATCTGAACGTGGAGCAGCGTCCTCTTTGCCTTTTTGTCTTTTGTCTTTTGCTGGCTCTCTCCATTCTTGAAGGGAGATCGGGAGTTGGTCCTTCACAAGAACTCCGCACTGACGAATGAACTTGTCCGCAATCTTCTTAGGCGCTAATGGTTTGCCATTAGGTCTGACTGCCTCGATATTGTACTTTACGCCCTCCTTCAACTTTTTGTTCGGGCCTCGTTTCGTCCTTTTGCCTGAAGATTTGCTCGATCCGGATGGCTGAAAGAACAAAGATTGATTCGTTAATATATCTTCAAGTCATTTAAAACATGTGATGATCACCAGATACCTGCTTATATAAATATATATACCTCGCCGGTCTTTGTTGTTTCAGGATCAACATGTTCTTCGTCATCGTCATAATCGTAGTTCATGACTTCATCAATTCGGTCGTCGCGATCGAATATCATATCACCCTCTCCGGTATTGTTTAGAAATTCGGAGCCGTCATAATCTTCTTCATTCTGATCATCATTTGACCCGCGTATCATATCGAACATGGTCTGTTCTTCCTGTCTGTCGGTATTGTCTGCCATAGCTTTTATTTAACTAATTCAAAAGAAATATAAAACAATTTAGTATTCAAATTACATCGTCTCGAATAATAGATATAATCTCGAATACTTCGTCTAGAATAATAGATATAATCTCAAATACATCGTCTCGAATAATATATAATATTGAATAGTACATCACTGGCTAGCTAATTAAAGATCGAATACTACAGAAGAATCTAGGACACTCGCGGTTCCTGCGGCGCGGGCGGTGGACACCCAAAGAGAAGGAACCCTCACAGGATCATAGCTGAAGTGAGATCCCCGAAGATACTGCCAGGTATTGGAGAACCTGCCGCCCTCTAACGCAACCATGTAGCGATGGACGTGCTCGTCCTCCTCCCTGACACGGCGACGTACCACCTCCGGCGGGGCCGGGTCCCTCCGCACCGAAACTGGCCCACACGAACGCCACCAAACGAGATCAGGGTCGACGACGGGACCCGGGGCCGGGTTCCTCATCAAGCGGCGCGCCCCTCCAGGCAGCACCTCCCAGTGCCAGCCCGGCGGAGCCCAGTCCCGGACATGGGTCGGCTGGACGTCGTCGCGGACGGGTCGACGGCGAGGATGCGGGCCGGGCATCGTCGAGAACAAATACTAGCTATGTGCCCGCAAAAAGTAACATTTTTTTAATGATTGGATTTTGATAACTAAAATTTCTAACATTTCTATATAACACTAATTATGCTAATCTAAATAATCTAAATAACACTAAAATTTCTAACATTTCTAACATTTCTATATAACACTAATTTCTAACATTTCTATATAACACTAATTTCTAACTGATTAAACACTAATTATATCCATCTAACATGCATTCATACATATATAATAGTGAAAAAATAATAATCTAAATAATCTAAACTAATTAAACATACAAAATATGTGTGTGTGTGTGTGTACTAATTAAACACTAATTATCTAAACTAATTAAACATACAAAATAATAATCTAAATAATCTAAACTAATTAAAGACTAATTATCTAAACTAATTAAACATGCTTGTGTGTGTGTGT
>NC_041383.1:89797912-89831179 GCF_002162155.2 Triticum dicoccoides
GGCGACGGCGGGGACGGCGCGACGGGGATGGGGACGGTGCGACGGGGACGGGCCCGGGGCGGCGACGGGGATGGGGGCGGCGACGGGGACGGGGGCGGCGACGGAGACGAGCGGCGACGGAGACGATCGAGGGCGGCGGCGACGGCGACGGAGACGGAAACAGAGGAACGAATAGAGAGGGAAACTGAAATTTTCGTAGCCGTTGTATATATAGAAGGCACCTTTAGTACCGGTTGGATCCACCAACCGGTACTATAGGCCTGTTTTGGCCAGGCCAAGCGGCGGGAAGCGACCCCCTTTAGTACCGGGTGGTGGCACAAACCGGTACTAAAGCCCCCCCTTTAGTACCGGTTTGTGCCATGACCCGGTACTAAAGGGGGTGCGCTGGCGCAGGTGCGGTGCGGCAAGTTTAGTCCCACCTCGCTAGCCGAGGGGCGACCGCACTGGTTTATAAACCCCCGTGCGGTCGCTCTCTTGAGCTCCTCTCCAAAGCAGGCTTACTGGGCCTACGTGTTCTTTGCAGCCCTGTGGGCCCACTTGGCCTTTGCGGGCCTGCATCCTGGCCCAACGACAGGTTGGGTTTCTAGTCGTATGCAGGCCGCTCTGGCCTAGTAGGCGGGCTTTTTTTTTGCTTTATTTATTTTTGTGTTTTTTTGTGTATTTAGAGTTTCTTTGTGAACATTTTTGTTTTAGGTACAAAAAGTTACAAACTTTCTGTTAGGGCATTTTTTAATTATTTTTTTGCTTTATTTATTTTTGTGTTTTTTTTGTGTATTTAGAGTTTCTTTGTGAACATTTTTGTTTTAGGTACAAAAAATTACAAACTTTCTGTTAGTGCCCGTAGTTTTCAAATTTGAATAGTTTAAATTTTGAATTATTTGAAATTAGTGTGAATCACTAGTTTGTGAATAACTTAACTTTAAAAATCAGTAAAGGCATGAAAGAATTTGTTTGCACATAAAATTTCTTCGCGTTTCAAATGCCAAAACACATAACTACCCTAACTATTACAGAGATTCCCCTCCCGGTGCGAAACACAGAAGAAAGTGATGATAGCTAGTGAAGCCGATCACATCCCAGATCTTTGGGTGTGAAACTTTTTCTTCGCGTGTGTCCCTTTGCGCCGTAACCATGGAAAATCTTCATCATTTAACGGGATGCTCGGATCAATATTCACTGTGAATGGAGCAATTTCATCAAACTTTTCATAATCTTCTGACTTGTCTGTCTTGTCATCCACTCCCATGATGTTTCTCTTCCCAGAAAGAACTATGTGCCGCTTTGGCTCATCGTACGATGCATTTGCTTCCTTATCTTTTCTTTTTCTTGGCTTGGTAGACATGTCCTTCACATAGAAAACCTGTGCCACATCATTGGCTAGGACGAATGGTCCGTCTGCATACGCAAGATTGTTGAGATCCACTGTTGTCATTCCGTACTGCGGGTCTTCCGTTACCCCGCCTCGTGTCATATTGACCCATTTGCACCGAAACAAAGGGACCTTTAAACCACGTCGATAGTCAAGTTCCCATATGTCCTGTATATAACCATAATATGTTTCCTTTCCCGTCTTGGTTTCTGCATCAAAGCGGACACCACTGTTTTGGTTGGTGCTCTTCTTATCTTGGGCGATCGTGTAAAATGTATTACCATTTATCTCGCACCCTTTGAAAGTCATTATATTCAAAGATGGTAACTGGGACAACAAGTACATGTCATCTTCAATAGAGGTGTCATGCATGGTACGTGTCTGCAACCAGCTGGCGAAACTCCTGGTTTGTTCACGTGTAATCCAGTCATCAGACCGCTCTGAGTGTTTGGAGCGTAGCAAATTCTTGTGTTCATCCATATACGGAGCCACCAAGGCAGAATTCTGTAGAACTGTGTAGTGTGCTTCAGTGAGAGAATGTCCGTCCATACATATTATTTGTTCCCCTCCTAGCGTGCCTTTTCCATCCAGTCTGCACTTATGCCGCGATTCAGGAACACCAATCGGCTTAAGGTCAGGAATAAAGTCAATACAAAACTCAATGACCTCCTCATTTTGATGGCCCTTGGAGATGCTTCCTTCTGGACTAGCATGGTTATGAACATATTTCTTTAAGACTCCCATGAACCTCTCAAAGGGGAACATATTGTGTAGAAATACAGGACCCAAAACGTTAATCTCTTGGCACAGGTGAACTAGGACGTGTGTCATGATGTTAAAGAAGGATGGTGGGAACACCAACTCGAAACTGACAAGACATTGCACCAAATCATTCTGTAACCTTGGTATGATTTCTGGATCGATTACCTTCTGAGAGATTGCATTGAGAAATGCACATAGCTTCACAATGGCTAATCGAACGTTTTCCGATAGAAGCCCCCTCAATGCAACCGGAAGCAGTTGCGTCATAATCACGTGGCAGTCATGAGACTTCAGGTTCTGGAACTTTTTCTCTGCCATGTTTATTATTCCCTTTATATTCGACGAGAAGCCAGACGGTACCTTAATACTGAGCATGCATTCAAAGAAGATTTCCTTCTCTTCTTTGGTAAGAGCGTAGCTTGCATGACCCTGATGTATGCCGTCTTCTCCGTGCATACGTTGCTGGTCCTCCCGTGCCTCAGGTGTATCTTTTGTCTTCCCATACACGCCCAAGAAGCCAAGCAGGGTCACGTAAAGATTCTTCGTCACGTGCATCACGTTGATTGCGGAGCGGACCTCTAGGTCTTCCCAATATGGCAGGTCCCAAAATATAGATTTCTTCTTCCACATGGGTGCGCGTCCGTCAGCGTCCTTTGGAACAGATTGTCCGCCAGAACCCTTTCCAAATATCACCTTCAAATCCTTGACCATATCATGTACATCAGCACCAGTACGGTGGCGAGGCTTCGTCCGGTGATCCGCCTCACCTTTGAAATGCTTGCCTTTCTTTCTTACGGGATGCCTGCTCGGAAGAAATCGACGATGTCCCAGGTATACATTCTTCTTACAACTATTCAAATATATACTGTCGGTATCATCCAAACAGTGCGTGCATCCGTGGTATCCCTTGTTTGTCTATCCTGAAAGGTTACTGAGAGCAGGCCAATCATTGATGGTCACGAACAACAATGCCTTTAGGTCAAATTCTTCCTGTTTGTGCTCATCCCATGCACGTACACCTATTCCATTCCACAGTTGTAAGAGTTCTTCAACTAATGGCCTTAGATACACATCAATGTCGTTGCCGGGTTGTTTAGGGCCTTGGATGAGCACTGGCATCATAATGAACTTCCGCTTCATGCACAACCAAGGAGGAAGGTTATACAAACATAGAGTCACAGGCCAAGTGCTATGGTTGCTGCTCTGCTCCCCAAAAGGATTAATGCCATCTGCGCTTAGACCAAACCATACGCTCCTTGCGTCATCTGCAAACTCCTTCCCGTACTTTCTTTCAATTTTTCTCCACTGCGACCCGTCAGCGGGTACTCTCAACTTTCCGTCTTTCTTACGGTCTTCTCTGTGCCATCGCATCGCCTTGGCATGCTCTTTGTTTTGGAACAAATGTTTCAACCGTGGTATTATAGGAGAATACCACATCACCTTGGCAGGAATCTTCTTCCTGGGGCGCTCGCCCTCGACATCACCATGCTCATCGCGGCTGATCTTATAGCGCAATGCACCACATACCGGGCAAGCATTCAAATCCTCGTACTCACCGCGGTAGAGGATGCAATCATTAGGGCATGCATGTATCTTCTACACCTCTAACCCTAGAGGGCAGACAGCCTTCTTTGCTTCGTACGTACTCTTGGGCAATTCGTTGTCCTTTGGAAGCATATCCTTTATCATTACCAGCAACTTTCCAAATCCCTTGTCAGATACACCATTCTCTGCCTTCCATTGCAGCAATTCCAGTGTGGTGCCCAGCTTTTTCTTGTCACCTACGCAATTCGGGTACAACAATTTTTTGTGATCCTCTAACATGCGCTGCAACTTCTTCTTCTCCAAATCACTTGCGCAGTTTCTCTTTGCATTGGCAATGGCCCGACCTAGATCATCAACGGGCTCATCTGATGCCTCTTCTTCAGCTTCTTCCCGCATTGCCGGCTCAGCTTCTTCCCGCATTACCGGCTCAGCTTCTTCCCCCATTGTTGTATCATCGTATTCAGGGAACCCATGGCCAGGATAGCTGTCGTCGTCCTCTTCTTCTTCATTGTCTTCCATCATAACCCCTCTTTCTCCGTGCTTGGTCCAAACATTATAGTGGGGCATGAAACCGGACTCAAACAGGTGGACGTGAATGGTTCTTGACGTAGAGTAATTGCGACCATTCTTACAGCCAGCACATGGACAAGGCATAAAACCATCCGCCCGCTTGTTTGCCTCCGCCGCAAGCAGAAAAGTATGCACGCCCTCAATGAACTGGGGAGAGCATCGGTCATCGTACATCCATTGTCGGCTCATCTTCATTACACAACACCGAATAGACCAAATTAATACAAGTTCATACATAAAGTTCATACAACACTTAAATGCAACAAACAAATAACTCTCTAGCTAAAGCATTTAAATGCAACAACAAATGCGATCAAGATCGCAACTAAGGTAACAATTGATCCAACAGCATAATCATACCAAGCCTCACTATCGATGGCATATTTTCTAATCTTTCTAATCTTCAAGCGCATTTTATCCTTCTTGATCTTGTGATCATCGACGACATCGGCGACATGCAACTCCAATTCCATCTTCTCCCCCTCAATTCTTTTCAATTTTTCTTTCAAGTACTCGTTTTCTCTTTCAACTAAATTTAACCTCTCGACAATAGGGTCAGTTGGAATTTCCGGTTCACATACCTCCTAGATAAAAATATCTATGTCAACTTGATGGGCATAATTTGTCATAAACACGAAATGCAACAGATAGTTTTAAAAGGGAATATACCACATCCGAATCATAACAAGGACGAGGGCCGACGGGGACGGATATCAAAACCATGGCACTATGTATAACAAAGAACGTATGGGTAAGATAATTATTATACGAGTAACTATATATCCAAATCACACAAACATCAATTTTTTATATAAAATTTCATGAACAAGAGGCTCACCACAAGGTGGTGCCGGCGACGGGACGGTGCAGGCGATCGACGGTGGTTACGACGGAGATTTAGAAGGCACTAAGTAAACCACACCTACATATGCAAACTAAGTGTTATTTTAACCTCAAATTGCATATAAATCAAATACTAGCACATATATATATTTCCTCCCAAATTACTAAACTCACAAATTAATAACTATATAAAGCATTGCAAGAGGTAATCTAGCAATGAGAGATGAAAGGACAAAGTTGCTAACCTTTGTGATCATTTGAATGGATGGGGGCCTTCAAATCTTGACAAATATTGGGCAAAATGTGTGATGAGCTCGAGAGGAAGAGGGGAAGAACAGAGAGGAGAGGGGAAAGGGGAAGAACAGAGCGAGCTCGGGTGGACGAAGGGTTTATGTAGGACGACCTTTAGTACCGGTTCGTGCCAAGAACCGGTACTAAAGGTGCTGGAGGGGGCCCAGACTGACAACATCCTGCCACCACTCTCATTAGTACCGGTTCGTGGCACGAACCTGTGCTAAAGGTTAGCCACGAACCGGTACTAATGAGAACGGCCCGGCTAGCCGTTGGAACCGGCACTAATGTATACATTTGTGGCGGCTCAAATACAAACCGACACTAATGTGCTTCATGTTTGACCCTTTTTCTACTAGTGTTAGGATTGGGTCTTGTCCATCACATCATTCTCCCAATGATGTGATCCCGTTATCAATGACATCTAATGTCTATGGTCAGGAAACCGTAACCATCCATTGATCAATGAGCTAGTCAACTAGAGGCTCATTAGGGACATGTTGTGGTCTATGTATTCACACATGTATTACTATTTCCAATAACACAATTATAGCATGAACAATAGACAATTATCATGAACAAGGAAATATAATAATAACCATTTTATTATTGCCTCTAGGGCATATTTCCAACAGTCTCCCACTTGCACTAGAGTCAATAATCTAGTTACATTGTGATGAATCGAACACCCATAGAGTTCTGGTGTTGATCACGTTTTGCTCGCGGAAGAGGTTTAGTCAACGGATCTGCGACATTCAGATCCGTATGCACTTTGCAAATATCTATTTTTCCATCTTGAACATTTTCACGAATGGAGTTGAAGCGACGCTTGATGTGCCTGGTCTTCTTGTGAAACCTGGGCTCCTTGGCAAGGGCAATGGCTCTAGTGTTGTCACAGAAGAGAGTCATCGGCCCCGACGCATTGGGAATAACTCCTAGGTCGGTAATGAACTCCTTCATCCAGATTGCTTCATGTGCTGCCTCCGAGGCTGCCATGTATTCCGCTTCACATGTAGATCCCGCCACGAGTCTTTGCTTGCAACTGCACCAGCTTACTGCCCCACTGTCGATGTCAAAACTGGCGGATCTCGGGTAGGGGGTCCCGATCTGTGCGTCAAGGCTGATGGTAACAGGAAGCAAGGGACACACATGTTTACCCAGGTTCGGGCCCTCTCAATGGAGGTAAAACCCTACTTCCTGCTTGATTAATATTGAAGATATGGGCAGTACAAGAGTAGATCTACCACGAGATCGTAGAGGCTAAACCCTAAGAGCTAGCCTATGATGGTATGATTGTAATTGTGATCGGCCTTCTAAGGACCAACCTCTCCGGTTTATATAGACACTGGAGAGGGCTAGGGTTTACATGGAGTCGGTTACAAGGAAGGAAACACAATATTCGGATCGCCAAGCTTGCCTTCCATGCCAAGGAGAGTCCCATCCGGACACGGGCCGAAGTCTTGAGTCTTGTATCTTCACGCTTCAATAGTCCGGATGTTGTACACAGCCCGGCTATCCAGATACCCCCTAATCCAGGACTCCCTCAGTAGCCCCTAAACCAGGCTTCAATGATGATGAGTCCGGCGCGCAGTGTTGTCTTCGGCATTGCAAGGTGGGTTCCTTCTCCGAATACTCCGAAGTAATCACCGAACACTTGAATCGTGTCCGAATCCATATAAATGATCTTTACACACCGCTGTAGAGAGAATGATATTTCACAAATGCAATCTACTGACAACTTTTTTAGACGATGTGACATGTTATTACGGTCGGATCATTATTCGAACCGTCTTCCACAACCAGCCACAATGCATATTGCGAGGCGGTTTCTTTGACACGTCTTGTCAAAGCAGAGATCGTGTCCCCTTATCACGGGATTCTCATCAACACGGGTACGGGTAATCCAACCGCGCCATTAATCGCGGCGAGTGGGAGGCAGACGGGTTCCACCAGGCAAGTGGGGAGGCGCAAAAAGCATTTACCGCCCCTATAAAGAGGTTAGGTTTCTTTCTCTTTACCCACGCCTTCTCCTTCCGTTAGTTCATTCCCCTCTGTTTGAGCCCTAACGCCCAAGCACTCTTATTCTCCATCGAAGAGAGGTTTCCAAAGATGTTCGGATCCGGGGCAGGAGGAAGATGGATGGCCTCGACCGTCCAGGAGAAGGGCATCAAGAAGCTCCGGGGAGCCGAGTATCTAGCCCAGAAGATCGGCCACCGTCTCCCACCGGCGGGACAGGTCGTCCCCACTCCGGAATCTCATGAGAGAGTCGTGTTCCTTCCCCATTTCGTCGGTGGGCTCGGGTTTCCCCTTCACCCGTTCGTTCGGGGAGTCATGTATTACTACGGGATTGATTTTCATGATCTTTCCCCCAACTCCTTCCTCAATATCTCGATGTTCATCATTGTGTGCGAGGCTTTTCTCCGGATCCCACCTCACTTCGGCCCGTGGCTGAAGATTTTCAATGTGAAACCCAAGGTGGTGAGTGGCGAACACGCCGAGTGCGGCGGCGCCATGGTAAGCAAGATGCCCAAGGCCGCTTGGCCGAAGGGTGCTTTCAACGACTCCGTCAAGGAGTGGCAGCAGCAGTGGTTCTATATCACCGAACCACGCAGCAAAAAGTGGGCAGCAGCTCCAGAGTTCAGATCTGGAGCTCCACTGCGGCTCACGTCCTGGCCCAAGAAGGGCCCGAACTGGTCCTCGTCCGATGAGCTGTCACTACTCCAGACGCGCGTTCAGAGTGTGGTTGACAGGGATGTCAAACTAGTCGACGTAGTCCAGGTGATGCTACTTCGCCTGGTTCTCCCCTGTCAGCGCCGAGCTTGCACTCTGTGGGAGTTCGACCCAACTGAGCACCAAACCCTTCAGGAGCTTTATGACTCCTCCCACAAGGATATTTGGAAGGTGCTCTTCAAGTCCGGCAAATCGTGGCCGGGCCCCGCCAGGACCGTGGGTATCAATTATCCCATTCTGCAAGCTCGGTAAGTTACAACCATACTCTGTCCATCCATGCTTCGGCTGGCATGTCATGAGGGAGACATCTTAATTGTGTTTCATTGTGACCTCAGTGATGGATAAAGAAGGTGGAGCAGATACATTGTCCGGCCCCGCTGCTGGAGGAACCGGCCGGACCTCTTCTGTCGAAGATGCTGGTCCCCGCGCCTTATGAGGCGCCAAAGAAGGAGGCCTCCAAGAAGGTCAAGAAGACCCGGAGTGGCCTCCGTCACCGCGAGGCTTCAGACGCAAAATCCGAAGACTCAAGCGACACTCCATCTTCGGAAGGCGAAGAGGAGGAAGCAGAGGAGGACGAGCGTCACTCTAAAGGTGGGAGGAAGCGTGCAGCTTCCCCGTCCCTGGAGGCCGAATCGCCCAAGAGGGGGAAAGGTTCCCTCCCAGAGACATCCACCGCGGCTGCCGACAGCAGCCCGGAGTGGGATCCCAGGGCCAAGCCCCTAGAGAAGTCGGAAGTACACGGAATTTGCACGCGCATATGCGTACGGGATTGTTCCTGGATATAGTAGCTTTAACCGTTGCCATATTTTGCGCAGCCCGGCGAGGTCTCGCGTCGGACTGTCCTCATCGAAGGATTCGTTGGGCTCAGACGCCTTGGCGAGCGAGACGCCTCCGCAGGCCCCTTCCCCAAAGTCGAGGCGTGACACTGAGGTGTTGTCTCGACAGGACCTGGACCAGGGAGGACTTATCCTTGGAGCCGGACATACGGGGGCGGATAAGGCCCCCAGGACCTCTAAGGTTCCAGAATCAAGCGAACAGCTACCTTCAATGGTGGGAGGCCTTCCTACCCCACCGGCATCCTCTGTTCGAGCAGAGCTGCCCGGCGATCTATTGACAGCGTTGAAGAACGCATCTATCGTCGATGAGCATCGGACCCTCATGGGTGCGGTGGTTGAGAAGATTCAGTCCGCCGAGAGTGGGCTGAACGAGTCCTGCTTCTGCCTTATAAAGGCCTTTGAGGTATGTTTCCTAAGAAACCTTTGAGGAATTGTCATAATATGAGTAGTAGCCCCTGATACACTGTCCGACAGAGAAGACGGAGCTGGGCAGGGGATCAAATCTTCTGCTTTCACAGGAGCTTATGTGAATGACGTATACCCCTTGATGTGAAAACAGGCTTCTGTCGAGAGGACGGCCGCTTATAATGCGGAAGTGTCTGAACTGAAGCAGAGCCTTGCACGGGCCGAGGAAGAACTCGGCCGCATGAAGAAGCAACTGGAAGATAAGCAAGGTATGTTGAAAACATTTGTCTTGAAGTTAGCACGAATGAATAGTTGTGCATAGTGAGAAGTATTTGTATTGTATGCTCTAGGAGCGAGTGCCGAATACGAGGCACTAAAGAAGGCTGTGGCTGATGCCAATAAGAAGGCTGAGGCCGAACAGGCGCTTCGTGAAAAACACGAGGCCAGGGTCATCGCAGCTGAGTGAGAGCTCCAGGAAGCTGTGAAGAAAAGCGAGGGATTGGAGCAGAGTCTACTAGGGAAAGAATTCGAACTCGCCCAAGCTCTCGAGGCTGTGGAAGGTGCTCGGGAAGAAGCCCGAGGTGCTGCGCGGGACCTTCAAGAGGCCTGGAAAGTTGCGGCTGGTGAGGCCTTCTGTATTCTTAGCCCTTTGTACATGATAATGGGAAGAATCCTAAGCGGCAAGCTGAATTCTTATTTTTCCAGGGGCTTTTGCGGATCTTCCTCGCAACATATCAGATGCCGCCCAATTCTACCAAACCGAGGAGAAGAAGTCTGCGGAGAGGGATTTCTGGTCGCAGTATTTGGCACCGAACTATCCGGTGCCATTTATCGATCAGCTGAAACAGCTGGTCGAACTGCACCAGGCGGCCGAACTAGCGATGAAGGACTTAGTTGTCCGGCTGTGGCCTCCGGAGCCGATTCCAAGCAGTTACTTTGGACTCATCAATTGGATTCTGGGCGCTTGTCCTCGGCTTGATGCTATCAAGCGATCAGTCTGTATAGAAGGCGCACGCATGGCGTTTGCCCATGCAAAAGTGCATTGGGGGAGGCTTGACGCGGAGAAGCTGATGACTAAGGGGCCACCGGAGGGTAAGGAGCACCGCAAGCCCGAGCTGTACTATTAAGGTGTACTGAAAGGGGTCCGCCTTGCGGCGGATAAGTGTGCCAAAGACATTATATTTCCCTGAGGGCATTCGTGCCGCTTTCTGTAATATGGGATAATGGTATTTTTTATTATATATTGCATGTTTTTTTTGAACATATGTTCTTCCTGTGCGGCTGTTTATTGTATGTACATCCTGAGAGTTGGCCAGTCGTCGGCTTCTGTCCCCACGCAGAAAAGAATACGGGGGTGTTCGCTGTATATCTGAACGCTGTTTATCCCATAGTTGGGTCCTTTGAAGGAGGTGTTTATCGCCACGAACCAGGCAATCGGACTATACGGCTTTATTACTCTCACTTAGCCATAGGAATTCGAGTATGGTCGGCGCAACCCCTAGTGTTCGGAAGGACGAACTAGGGGCTCTATTGGAAAGACCGATCCGTCGCACTCTGCATTTATTATGGCGTTGTGCGGAATAAATCTTTAAGGATTTTACAACCTCTCGAACAGCTGACCAGCTCTCGCTGCATCATGACAGTCGGTTTTCGGCTTTCTCTACTGAGGTGCTCGTCCGACAGAACCAGGACACAATCGTAGTAGTTCTCCCAGCGCTACCTTAGCCGATAGAACGGAACGTAAGGTACCAAAACATGGAAGCCGGGCAAACCCAACCAATGACCCAAGACATGATTCGGAGCTGATGCATATAGTGCTATGAGTTTGGGGTGCCGAGCGACCGAAAGGGTGGTTGGACTTTATTGCCGTATTGTGCAGCCCCTGGCATAACCGGGCGTAACACGAAGCATGGCTGCCATTTTTGGCAAAGAGGCATCGGCGATAAACGCCGGCCGACAAGTGTTTTTTTTAAATCTACTCATTGTAGTAGGTTTTTTTGGCAGAACCTTTGATGGCCGGACTGGAGGGGGTTGTGAGTGGATCAAGAGTGAATCCGAACTGTCTTCTACCTGCATGTTCCCGCCATCATGTGTCCAGGCTGATTCCACACCGTCAATCCTGTTCTGAGTCAAAGTTAGTTTGTAAAGGCAAATGCTATGAGGCAGCTGAGCGTCCTCTTGTGGTTCGTCTAAGGGTTCCTGATCGGACCCTGGTGAACCCAGCCGTTATACCGTGAAATAGCACGGACTCCTCAATTGGTGTCCGGATAGTTGGCTGTCATATCAAAATTTTGATAGGCATGCACGACTCGCTACTCCGGCAGCTGTGTGGTTTTCGCTCTAAGTGCGTAGTTCGGCCTTGCCTATAAGTGTGATTATATCACACGGCGTTGGCCTAATGGTTTACCACGTGGAATCTAGCCAACGTGGTTCATCCCTTTATCATACGGTTAATTACCGCACGAGGGGAGGGTGCCGAAGAATTAATCTTTGGCGTGGCATTTTTTGTTGATCCGAGAACTACCGTTAGAATGGTGGGCCAATAGACTTGGCCTTTACACCTGGCATCTTTTGAAAAGATGTTATTTTGTGGTTTCATACCAGCGAGGGCTTTATGTATCATGGAGCCCTCGGACTATTAGGTCTAGGGGTACGACAATTGAATTGCTGTGCTCGGTGTGATCGGGGGCGATCGGCCTTACTTTTATACTCTGGGGGTCTCTTGACTAGACGCCTCCCATCATTGTTTCCGGCATATGACCAGCCGCTTTGTTTTGAGGATCCGACATTCTCTATTGGTATGCTTTGCCGTCCTTCTAGGAGTACCATGAATTTCACATGGTTGATCGAGTATGTGGCTCGAGTTGAATAGGCTTGAGCTGCTCTTTGTCCGTTGACCGGACCGGGAGTTGATGGACTTGGCACCAGTTTCCTTTACTTGCCGTTTATGACCATTGCGCCGAGGCCTAAGGGTGCCTCTTTGTGTATCCCTTTTGTTGTATTGGGCCGTAATGATGTGTGGACGTCGGGGTGTGTGTCTTGGGTTCTCCTGCTTAGGTTGAGGTAGCCGATTGTGTGGTTCATGGCTTTTGCTGGGGCTTTCGAGTCTGTACTTTTCGGTGGCCAGTACCTTGGTCCACCTATCCGTTAGCAAGTCTTGGTTAGCTTTAAGCTGCTCTTGCTTCCTTTGCAGACTCCTTGCCGTGGCCATCACTACAAAAAAAATACACTTCCGTGATGATACGTGTTTGTCACAGTAGGTCGCGTCTTTTGTCATGCATGTACATCCATGAAAAATTTATGACAGAATCAAGATAGTCATACCTATGCTGTCATAGAAGTGTTCGATGACATTACGAAAATTATCATCACGGAAGTGTCCACTTCCATGACGATAAATCACGCGTCATAGAACTGCTTTCGTCAAGGGTGACCGACACATGGCATCCACCATAAGGGAACGCTGTTAAGCTATCGGGTCGGGTTTTGGATCTGATAACGCATTAACAGCCCTGACCAATGGGGATTTTCCACGTGTAAAATCATCATTGGCTGGAGGAAACACGTGTCGGCTCACTGTTGGGACAGATGTCATCCACTCATTGGACAGAAGGCGCCTATGATACATCGACACGTGGCACGGCCCAACAGAGGCCCATTCCTGTGAAAAGGCCGGCCTGTTTGACTTGGTCAAAAGGTGGCGGGCCGGCCCATGGAAAGCCTGTTAACGGCTTGTTCGCATATAGCCCATTTACAGCCCGCTAACCCAAGGCCCATTACGCCCTATACGAATTAGGCCCAGTAGCGTCATCTGGGCCATCCAATATGATTCCAGCCCGTTTTCACTTCTGGCCCATGTATGGCCCACGACGTCTTTCGGCCCATATGAGGCCCTATGTAACTCTTGGCCTATTAACAGCCCGTGGTGAAACTGGCCCGCAATGAATAGTGTATCACTTTACACCCACTAACGGCCCGTGGTGAAACTGGCCCGTAATGAACAGTATATCACTTTATACCCATTAAGGGCCCGTTATTCAGTTGGGCCATTTCCAGCAAATGTTATCTTTCGGCCTTCTCAGAGCCCATTTATTCTTGGGCTCATTTCCAGCATTCGTTTACTTACGGCCCGTTACTGTCATTTTCTGCTTGTGGGCCAAATTCAGCCCGTGGTTACATCGGCCCGTTTGTGGTCCGTTAATACGTTGGGCCATTTTCATAGCGTCATCAAATACAGCCTATTAACGATGGCCCGTTATGGTCATACGGCCCGTATAAGGCCCATTGATGATACGACCCGTAGAAGGCCCATTGTTTCTACGGCCCGTAGAAGGCCCATTGTTTCTACGGCCCGTAGAAGGCCCATTGTTTCTACGGCCCGTAGAAGGCCTACTGTTTCTACGGCCCGTAGAAGGCCCACTGTTTCTACGGCCCGTAGGAGGCCTAGTGTCACTACAGTAAATATTAGCCCATGGTTATTGTGGCCTAGTTTTAAAAAGAACTACACTGACTACAAGCAAACAAATAAATAAGACAACAAGGAAATAAATAAGCAAGCAACTTATGCTAGGCTATCACGGCTATTACACATATTACATCCACTGGGCATCAAAGTTCGCCACCAGTGCATATATAGGGAACAAAGCAGCATATCATATACACTGATTGTCAAAGTTGGCGACCAGCGCAAATAAACGCCGCAGCAAAACAAATCCAGAACTGAAACCACTTCAGAAGATCCCAAGAAACAATATCCTGGGTACCCATAATGCTGGCAAGATGCTTAGCAAGCTTATTAACTTTCTCTTGTTTGGCGCTTAAATCCTCCAGCGCTTGCTGTTGCACCAGAAAATATGCATCTGAATTCTGCAGGGACTTCCTCAGTCCTTCATCTTCCTGTCGTAGCACATCTGATCAATATCTTTCAACTTGAAGTTGAGACTCAAGAAGATAAACTGATTCAGGCAGCGAGTTTGAAGAGCTTGTGCCAGCAGTAGTGGCCAGTAACTCGAACACTACATCAAGACAGGACTTTTGGGTTCCCTCACTGTCGTCAAGATAGTTTTTATCAGCTTTCTTGGAGACCAACAGGGATGTCTCACTATCTTGAACCTTATCTGCATTACTTCCTTTACCATTGGATAACGCGGTACTGTTCTCCAATATTTTGTCCGCATTCTAAAAGAGAAACAAGAAGACACATCACATGTTTACCATGTTGTATATGAAACTCATTTTGGTAAATGAGTTCAGTAGTAAAGTGGACAGGATAACAGCATGAAACAAACATATATCTATGTGCCATGGTCACTTTATGGTCTATATCATTCTAGTTTTTGTTGCCAAATCAAGATAGAGACACAGTTTAAATAATATTTGTTCAAGACAAAGCAGAATAGACATAATATAAGTGTTGGTAACTATAGAGCAATAACAACACTTGTAATGTGCATGACATGAAAACATAACTGTTTATTCAATTGAAACTGAAATCAACATAGAGCAGGTTACAACAGCAAACCAGTTAAAGAAACAGGTTAAACATACCTGTTGCGCCATTGGAGTTTCAATTCCATCCTTCAAATTTGAAAATAGTTGGTATGAGTAAATACAGTAATGCAAGAGCAAAGGAGTATGAACCATAGCTACAGAACCTGACCTGAGAACAAATCTTCTTCTCCTTTAAGCATTGAGTTGGGATTCGGAGTGGTGGTCCTCGTGCTTTGGGCACTGCAGTTCCCTTACTAACCGCTCGTGTTTGGGTGCTCTGTGGTGGAGACGGTGCTGTGTCAACTGGAACTGGGTTACTATCTGCCGGGGTTGGGTTAAAAGGGGTGTAGCTGGTTCTCTGTCCAACTGGGTAGGGGTACAATCTGCGAGAGTCTGGGTTATGTGTGGTGGATCTGGTCCTTGGGCAAGTACAACCGTGGTTCTATCTACATCAACTGGTAGCACTATCTTTTGTGAAGACGGTGTTGTTACTCCCTTAGATACTGCCATCACGCTCTCCAATTCAAATAGCTGATAAACAAGAAAAGTAATTGAAAGTATAGACATTGTATGATAGACAGGTGCAATGGATAGTGGGGAATAAAAGAGGGCATGAAATAATTCATATTTATGTTGTCTAACCAAACAGGATAGCATGACACAATTTCACATATATGATGGCTAACTAAACATGATAGCATGACACAATTTCACATTATGATGGCTAACTAAAAAAGATGAAAAGACATAGTTCAAAATATGAGACTATGTAAACAGGATGACATGACATAACTATATAATGTGTTTATTAAATAGGTTGGCATGCCATAATTCACATACATTCATGGATAGAATGCCATAATTCTAAATATGATGACTGTAAACACTAAACAGGATGAGATGATATAACTATATGATGTCTTTATTAAATGGGTTGCCATGCCATAATTCAAATAGATGATGTGTATGTACTATGTAAACATGATGGCATGATATAATTCAAATATATGATTTATATAGTAAGCAAGTAAGCAGATGGCAATCTATATATGATGTAAAAACTAAGCAATGTAAGACAACATGCATGACATGGGTAATATAACCCTGCCAAGTTTGAGCATAGACCTCAGGGGGGAAATAGGACTGGTCATCAGTCTCTGAATCCTCCTCTGAGGAGCTCTCTGTAGCCAGCAAGATGTCTGCTTCAGCAGGTAGCATTGTCTGCTCTGAATACCTTGTTTTCACTCTAGATACTTCCATCACCGCTTCAAATGGCTGATGCACAGGAAGAGTAGTTGAATATACAAACATTGTCGACAAATGGAACACGTAATACAAAAAAATGATAGCATGATATAATTCACATACATGATGATTGGCTAAACAACATGGCATTGCATATTTCACATATATAATGCCTTTGCAATAAGATAGCATTGTATAATTCACATATATAATGTCTTGCAACAAGATGGCAATGCATAATTCACATATATGGTAATTAGACACTGAACATGTGGCATTCACACAAAGCATGTCTAAACTAATCAAATGGCATAGCAATGCGAGACACCATACGCACGATATGAGCAACATAACCCTGCCAAGTTAGAGCATACACCTCGAGGGAGTGGGGAATAGGACTGGTCATCTGTCTCTGAATCCTCCTCTGAGGAGCTATCTGTAACCAGCGCGATATGCGCTTCGTCAGATAGCATAGTCTGCTCAGAAGACCTTGTTTTCACTCTAGAATTTGCCATCACCGTGTCAAATGGCTGATGCACACGAAGAGCAGTTGAATGTACTAACATTGTTGACGAATGTAATATGTAACGAAAAAAGATGGCCTGATATAATTTACATATAAGATGACTGGCTAAGCAGGATGGCATTGCAAAATTCACATATATGATGCCTGGCTAAACAAGGTGGTGTTGCATAATTCACATAAACGATGAATAAACTAAACATATGGCATTCAAAAAAGGATGTCTAAACTAAGCAGATGACATATTTGATGTATAAAGTAAGCAATGCAAGACACCATATGCATTATATAACCAACATCAGCATGCCAAGTTAGAGCAAAGACCTCAGGGGGTAAATATGAGTTATCTTCTCCTTCTGAATCCCCCTCAGAACAGATATCTTCCTCTCGATTACAATCCGAAATGCGTGGAGGGGGGGCTGCCTTTGCGCCTACCATGGAGCGACGTCTCCATGAAATTATATTGCCACGCAAGGCTCGTCTCTTTTGCTCTACATGTTCAGTTCCATTGTTTACAATAACCGTCATGCATTGGAATAAAACATAGTGAGATTATGTAAGGAGTGCATGCAGAAATCCAGAGTGATGGTAGCAACCTATGGATAGACCCAAAACCAATAATAGCAGGCAGATAATGGCTTCAGTTAATAAATACAGATAATGGCTTCTTTACTGTTTGTTTCCCACCCAACATGAAACTCATAGTAGACACCGGAGATTAACCAGATAGTAGATAGATACTATTGATAGTGGCCCCGATATGTACCCCACAACCATTTAAAAACTCAAGTTTGACCATTAGTTTGGAGCTGACTCAGAGTCTAATCGGTGAACAGGATGATAAAGTAGCATGTAATATTAAGCGATGCATAATGTAAGCAGACACGAAAGAGTGCGACCTCTCTTGCGGACCCGTGTAGTCCTCGAGGCCATCTGCTCGGTTGATGATGGTAATGCAGTTTTCATGGCTGCCAGCGGCAGGGAAGAAGATCTGAGGCGGCGAAAGACAGTCTGGAGGCCGGATCCCTGCTCTGCTGGACCCTTCTGTCGTTGGAGCAGCTGAGCTGGGGTGGACGACGGTGCAGCAGGACCGGGACAAACCACGCAAGGTTTTCTTTGACAACTATCTATAAGAGAAGTAATTCTGTAAGGGCTCGTTTGAATTGGAGGATTCCAACAATGCAGGGATAGGAAATAGACAGGAATAGGATAGGAATGCATGTGCAAAACAGAGAATTTAAAAACACAGGATTTCTGCCAATCTGGGTGTTTGATTCACAACAATTGGAAGATCGCAGGATGCAAAGAAGCATGGTGAGATTAAGTCAAACCACAAGAGAATGTACGGTTATAATGCTATTATGCCACTATCTCTTAGTCTTGTGCTTCATGAATAGGAATTTGAAAAGGCGGACAAGTGAAAATTAAAATTCCTATGTTTTTTCTTTCAAGGAGACACTAAAGGAACAAATCCATGTGCTCAGTGGATAATATATAACATGTAGAGTAAAAAAGAGATGCAACAAGTGTACAACCTCTTTGGCGAAGCCATGTCGATCTCAGCGTGATTGGGTTGGCCGGTGAGGATGCTCCGGCTGACTTTGTTGTCGGAGGAGGGGAAGAAGATCTTAGGCGTCTGGAGATGGAGCCCGTGGTACTGCTCCACTGTGATGGAGGGTTTCATCGTTGGAGCACCTACGGTGAGTTGTACGACGCAAAGGCTGAAGCAGGACAAGAGAGACAATGAACAACGTTAACCTGAGTGTAATTCTAATAGCATCTCCAATACATGACGTAAAATACATAACCACAAAGTGCTAGATGTAAAATACATCAGCCGCTCATCTCTGAACTTAACTGTCGAAACTGAACTTAACTGTCGAAACTGAACCTAACTGTCCAAACTGAATTTTGCTGTCAAAACCGAATCTTGCTGTCGAAACTGAAGGCACTAGCAAGGTGAGGCTACACGTCGGTCGACTAACTTTTTTATCTCTGGTCAGTCGATTTTGCAGCCGTTGGATATGAAATCAAGGGCCTGTGGTTCATCTTCAACCACCACCACCCTGAGGCGCCAGCCACCACCGGCCAAACAGTAGCCCCCCGTCGCCCGCGGCCGGTGGTGCGCTGCCCCGCCCGCCCCGAAAACACTCCCCACCGCCGGTCCGCCGCCGCACCGGCCATCCCTCTAGGCCCCCCGTGCCGAGCTTTTTCTCCGGCGATCCCCACCCACCGCCCCACCAACGCCCCGCCACCGTCGGCGACCACCGCCCCCATCCTGAACCCTAAGATAGATAATGGGGTACCTCTCCGGTGAGCCCCCCTCGCCGCTGCGGCTGGTTCTTCCTTCACCCCGGCGAGCCCACCCCTTGGAAATCGACTGACCCAAAAGTCAATTCAGTCGACTGAAGTGTAGCCAAATCGGAGCAGCATCGCAAGCAAGAGCAAGAGCGAGAGCAGCAGCACGAGCAAGAGCAATAGCAAGAGCAGACCAGGCAAGGGACCGAGAGCAAGAGCAGAGCAGCAGCGCGAGCGAGAGCTAAAGCAGCAACAGCTCCTACTGATGTGGACGTCACCGTCGAGGGAGCGACGTCGTGGAGGAAGTGGCCGGCGACGCCGCCGTGGATGGAGCCGCGCCGTGTCGGCTCGGGACCGAGCGCCGGCAGCACCGTGAGATCGAATCAAGAAGAAAATGTGGCGATTGGTGTACAACCTCTTTGGTGGCGCTGATTAGGCCGCAGCTTCATCCGAGGAAACGGTGATGATGATGCTCTTCCGATGGTGCAGGTGAAGACGACGGTGTGGGAATGGAGGTGGCGCGAAAGTCGAGGGGAACGTCGGGGCGGCTCCTTGGAGGTAGAGGACGGGGTGTCTGAACCGGCGGGATGATGAGATCGACGACGGATCCTCATCTGGTACGGTGGATGAGGGACGTCGAGGTGTTGCTGTGGACGACGTCGTCGGGGAAGAAGCTCCGGCTGGGTGGCGGACGGAGCAGGGTGTGGGGTTTCGTCGCGGGTTTTCGCAGCCTTGGTGTACGAATGGGTGGGCAGATGGGATGGCAATGGGGAACCATGGCTTAGAGACGCGCTTGTCCGAAATGTGGGGTAAGTTACGAAAGTACCCCCCACCGATTTGAGGCGGTTCTTTCGGTTCAGGGGTACCACGGGCATTTCGCGTGTCGGGATTTCACAGGAGGTGGGAGTTTTCGCGCGCGTTGTAATTTCGGAATAGCAAGGCGCGGGTTGAGATGGAGGGAGTTGTCGGAGCACAACGAGACAAAGATATATCTTAAATATTTTGGGCTAACAAGGCGCGGGTTGAAATTTCCGGACAAGCCTAACGTGTACTGTACCAAATCAATGCGCACAACAATTGTCATTCAGAACTTTGAATTCATGTTATGTTCAATTAAAATATTTTGCTACGTGTATAATGCATGCAACCTACTACTCAAATGAACGTTTTAGTGCATTCCAAACGTATATACTACCGCTTCAATATGAACTAAATTTGAATAAGATCTACAGTAATGATTGTTGTGAGGTCAAAGTATTTGAATTCGTTTCTCTGTTTTAATAAGATCTACAATCATCATTATTGTCAAGTTAAACCATCGTTTGTGTATTATCTTCACAGCACACCACATGATCAGTATCGAGTTACATATGAACTATGTGTACTATATGAACTTGAACTAGATTTTTTGAATCCACTTTATTTTGATTTCAAACCACATTACATTTCTAGCTCTAGCTAGATCTTCATAATCTAAACCATGTCTCATATGTATAATGTGTTTATCACATTATGTATGGTGCCCCGCCCCCTACGCCTACAAGTATTTAGACGTGAGTTGCAAACACCACACATTACCACAAATTCAAATAAAATGTGAGAATGTTTGATATATAGTATTGTTTAGATTGCTCGATATTTAGTTGTAAGCTGCAAACGCCGCACATTATCACAAATTCAAATAAAATGTGAGATTGTTTGATGTATAGTATGGTTTAGATTGTTCGGCATTTAACTATGAGTTGCAAACGCCATGCATTATCACATTATGGTATAACATGTGCACAACACGTGTATCACCGCTATATTCATGCATGCAATGTTTAAAACACTATGATCTCCTATTCAAATATATGAATACGCTTTCATATCAAATTATGATCTTTGTTAGTCTCTTACACCCACACAGTCCTCTAACCTTTGTAGCTACCACTAACTTTCTCTCGTGCATGCACACGCCCTCCTCGCCCTCCCCCTCCCTCGGCATTCTATCCACCGAGCACATTCATTTTTTCCTTTAGGTCGTTCTCCCAAAGTCTCCACAACTCCTTTCCGACACACACCGATCGATAAACCTCTCCAACGATGCCTGCCTACAGCATACACACACAGCTTCAATCTCCTCCTTTATATGTCCTTGCCTCGTGTCTCTCATATGGTCAGACACACGTGTAAACTCTCACCCCTCTTTTAATCAATCTCACAACCGCACACTCCTCCCCCTATCCAGCTAGTAGTTGGGCCTCTCGCACCACCCCCTAGCTCCATTCTCTCTGTCTATCCATCTCGCTGGGCCTTATTTGCCTCTAACAAATGGGCGTACACCGACCGATCTCTCGCTATGCATATAGCCAGCTAGGTCCTTATAACTCGTTTTTACCCACACATCGATCGATCTACCTCATTAGTTGTGTCTCTCCCTTCCTCCGACAAACAACAATTGATCTACCAATCTAGTTAGGTTTGCTTACCAAACACATGGTTCCCCTTCATCATCCATGGATGCGTCCCGACAGATCTATCACGCACAGGCACACACAGAAACACATCCCCACTCTTATTGATAACATTGCAGTTCCACCCTCAGTTTGTCTAGTAGGCCTCTCCCAACATCTCCAGGAAGCAACTCCATCACCCATCCAACACTCTACCCCTCTCCCTCCCTCTCCCTCCCTCTCTCTCTCTCCTCTCTCTCTCTGTCCCATCATATTTCCCGTCCTTCAGTTATGTATGGATGTCGACCGATCTCCCTCATGACATAGCTGGGTCTCTCCTTCTCAGCACATATACGAGTCGTTCTACCTCTATAGTTAGGCCTCTGCCTACCCCTCCCCCACCCCCTCCCCCCCCACACCGATACATCAAGCGCTCTAGTCATGTCTCCCTGCCACACACAAACTTGACATGTGCCCTCTAACGTTCCGGTAGGCCAGTCGCCCTATATCTTTGACTTGCACACACACACACGCAATTTTCATGGCTCTCTTCATCGATCTCGCACCCACCCATACTTGATCCTCTCTTTGACTCTATCGATAGCTATGACCCCTCCCTCTCTTCTCGTGGATTGTCCGACCCTCTATGTATGATATGGATAGGCCTCCATTTCACACACATTGCATGCAAAATTTTGTTTGAGATGTCATTGACACATATTCCCACAAATAATTCACGAAATCAACCCCCACCCCACCCCCACCCCCCACAACAAAACAAAAAACACTCACGAATGCAGTTTGTATCTCTCACACACACCCACGTAGGTGGGGGACGTGCACGAAGAGAAGAGGTGCATGCACGGCGCACGTACTCCCGTCTCTTTCCCAACCACACCCGCGCGGGTACATGGCGGAGCTCATTTCTGTACGAAAAAGGCAGCCCACGTGGTAATTTTGCACGTGTACTGGTTGTCCACTTGGTGGAGGGAGGATCGTCTACCACGGGTGAACAAACAAATTGCAACTTGACGCGTTATGTTAAATTAAAAAAAGAGGCAAACCATGTGGGGCCTACCTTAGAGGCAAGGCTCTATACACTGGAGTACTTTTGGTGTGTCCCGTCAACTCGCAGAACGAGGAGAAGCTTGCTTAGTATGCCATCTCCCCCGCCCACGGGCGCGGTGGCTCGCAGGATGAGGTGAAGCTTGCTCCTCCCTCGCCATGCGCGCGGTGGCTCGCAGGACGAGGAGAAAAATTTACTACTCCCTCCGTTTACTCCTCATCCCTACTACCTTGGTTATAGAGATTATATCATATTGTTTGGAATATATATGTCCATAGTAGATTTCAATATGAACTACTAGTACATACTCCATACACTGATGTATATAGATGTATTTTAGAGTGTACATTCACTCATTTTGCTCCGTATGTAGTAGCACTCTCCCTCGCCCCTCGACCCTCGCCCACGTGGTGGACGTGCAGCAATTCATTCGGTCTCATATAGCCAGAACGATATATACTGCACTACCATTATTGCTCGACTTCCCGAAGAGGCGAAGAGCCAATCGCAAGGTTAATATTTTGGAGATGCCAAGCGCAAGGTTATAGGAGAACGAGTAGTAGGTGCCGTGTCATTTATAAATAATTTTTTTCTTCAGTGGCACGTACGCAATATGATAGGTTCATATGGAGAGAAAAGGAAACTGCTCCACTATATACATAGTCAGGACGGGCCAGCCTACACGGTTGCTTGCTGGGGTTGCTCTCTTCACACTCTCTCGCACAAAACGACTGTGGCCACATCTCTAACATCCCGGCGGATCACGTCCGCTTGGGGAAGGGGTGGATGCTTAGTGTAGATGCGGTGTCTGTCACCGACGGTGAAAACCAACTGTTGGCACGTCCCGATCAGGGGTCCCCGCCGTTCTCTCTCACAAAGCCGGTGAGGTTGCCTTTGTCCCTTGCTCACTACCGTGACGTGGGCAGTTGCTGCCTCCCGCCGCCCTCCTCAAGGTCGAGCTACGTCCCTCAGGTACAACTCCCTTTACAGCCGGCTTGCACCACTGCTCCAGCTGCCCACATCACTCCCTGTGGATATTTCTATACTTCTTTGCCCCGCACATACCTGATACCTCTACTGGCTTCTACGTACTGTATTTGTGATGAGTTTATGTCTCATCAACTAGTCCTAGTAATCTTATTCTAATCACGCTTCTTCAATTTCTTTGCCACAGGGATGGTCATCTCGATTTTGGTGAAACTGCACAAAATGATCCGATGGTCAAAAGGTTGCAACCTTCATTTATTAGGAAGCTCGAACGTTGCCAGCAAATTGAAGCCTGGTCAGGGTTCACGGTTCAAGGGCTAGGGACTGCATGGATCGTTTTTCTCTTTAGCTGCCTCTGTTCCAAAATAAGTGTCATCTTTAGTAGTAGTACAACTTTGTACTAAAGTTTGCACAAAGTTGAGACACTTATTTTGGAACGGGGGAGTACATATTTTCTATGATCTGTCAATCATTGAGATGCAATAGCATGCATGTTAGTCTCCTTTGTATTTGATGAAATGTTTCAACGGGCAACCTTGGACGCAAGATACATGTAACAGGAGCTGGAAGCTTCATAGCATTGTACAAATTTATCTCGCTGATAAATTACAGTACGTACTAGTACTATACTAGTACTTCCTCAGTTCCTAAATATAAGTCTTTGTAAAGATTTCACCATTAACCATATGCGGATGTATATAGATGCATTTTAAGTGTAGATTCATTCATTTTGTTCTGTATGTAGTTCACCTAGTGGAATCTCTACAAAGACTTATGTACTAGTAATAGCTAGCCCCCACTACTAGGAATTCTCTATCCTCTCCTTGATCCACATCATCAAAATTGACGTAGCCGTTAGATGAAGTAAATCAGTCATAATAGCCGTCTGATCGAGACGTTGAGAGGCTCAGCACTAAGCCACATGCAAGCATGCAGAAATACCGTGGCACATGCATGTGAGTGGGTTTTAAATCACATCAACATGTCTGCATGCAAGCATGCACCGGTAGCATGCATGTAAGTGAGCTTTTAAGTCCCATTAACATGTCAAAAAGAAAAATATAATCCCATTATGCAGTAGGAGTTGGCTGATCTTTTTTCCTTATGTGGGATGATCTAAATGATGATGGGAGTTTATTTAGTTTGGCCACCACATTTTTCATGCGGTTATAGATTTCTTTTAGTTCTATGAAATCGATAATTTTGCGCAGAGAGATATACCGCTGTTCCGTGGCAATGAGCGGGGACTCATCTAGTAATATTTAGGAACAGAGGGAGTACTATGTAAAGAGTTAGGTGTCGCACGGTGATAGTGTGAGGTGGGCCATGTAATCACTGAGCCTGCGTGTTTTCACTGCTCTTGCACTCCTCCGCTGTCAGAATGGAGAAAATTGTGATCTACTACCTCCTTTCACTGAAAGCATGGGACATCCAGCAGTCCTACCACCTCAGTAATAAAGACCAATGAGCCATCAAATCACATAGACCCAGCAGTAAGTTGGACGAACGAAGCAACCATCACTCTTGCACCAGTGAGAGGTCGTGTCCGCTCTGCCCGGGCATGAATGCGGCACCGATTTTTTGGAGCGGTGCTGACCGTTTCGGGCGGGAAGCGCGCGCGGGCGGTGGAGGGGCTTTGGGTGGGCCAGGCTGGTCAGGAGCGGGCATGGCATCTGTCCGCATGTCCCTACCGGACACGCCCGGAAACGAGAGGATGCACCGGCTCTCGCGGCTAAAATCGTACACTACACACCATATCTCTGTAGGAGTAGGTTGATCTGTCGCACTCTCTAACACACACACGCACACACACGCACCTTGGTCCCGTTGGACCTTCTAACATGACTTATTACACCTAGACGGAGGGAGTAGTAAGTATACGAGATACAGTGGCACACTGACTTAAGTCGAATACAAGTGCCCAAAATTTGTGTGCATGTCATAATAAGGATTCACTTAAAATAGTACGTGAGCGAACAGAGGGATCAATTGGACAGTGTTCCCGAGCAGTAGCAAGATGTGTGAGGTAGTAAGATACACCGTTGCCGCTTTTAATTTTTCTTATTAATTTGTTTGTTTCACCCTCTGACTGGTGGGACCCAACGTACTATGTGGAGAGAGGTAAGGTGACTAAGGTTGCATTATTTCTGCACCACTGTCGATAGTCTTACCACCAAAGCCACATGACACGATTATGATTGAAATCCTAATGACTCCCACACACACACACACAAAAAAAACACGACATGCCTGTCACACGAATGCAGGAATGTATAAAAGGTCATTTTCCTCTCGTTGAACATAACGGGAGGGATGTGTAGCTGGTTAGCCTATTCGCTCATCAAACTTGAGGTCTCGGGTTTGATAACTACACTTGAGCATAATTTTTGCCAGGAGGATTCTTTGACTGGTCAAAATGTTTTCTAGGGTTTGCACACTTCACACTCTCTCTCTAGTATATATATACATGCTGGAGCCTCAGCGCTTGTAGTTTCTCTCTTCACACTCTCTCGCCCTCTCCCGCTGGATCCTCAGCGCTTGTAGTTGCTCTCTTCACACTCTCTCACCCTCTCCAGATCTAAACAAGACTTCGTTGGCCCCTCTCTCCCCTCACTGCTGCTCAAAGAGCCGACAGGATCCGTCCACCGGAAGGGAAGGAGGCTTAACGCTGTCGCCGTCGGCGAGGGAGGGAACCCACTACCGGCATTTCTATTCACTTTCCACCCAGCGGTGGCGCGGGAGGGCCTCTGACCCTTCTTCTTCGCCGCCGTCCCGTCGCCCACCGAACCACGCCCCAAGAACCTTAAGGTATATTTTACTTACTCCACATGCATTGCTCTAGCTGCATGTATACCATGAATCTAGGACGTGGTTCAAAGAGGAAAGGAGTGGGGGAAAGTAGTGGGAAAAGTTGTATATAGCATGAATCTAGGACGTGGTTCAAAGAGGAAATGAAGGGGGAAAGTTGTGTAGCATGAATCTAGGACGTGGTTCAAAGAGGAAAGGAATGGGGGAAAGTAGTGGGGAAAGTTGTATCGCATAAATCTAGGATGTGGTTCAAAGAGGAAAGGAAGGGGCGAAAGTACTAGTTCAAAAAGGAAAGGAAGGGACAAGGCTGTAGAGTTTGAGCAGGACTAGATTTGCTGCGCTCACATAGGGAAAGGTGTCTAAAGATAACAAAACTGGGACCAACACAAATATGCTCCTTGGTTGTTTGTTCTTTGTTGCAACAGACTGTGCATAACCACAGTATATCGGTAGATGCACATGGTGCTGGTGCGTCCACTGTCCCGTTCAACTCATTAGCTTTTGTTAATCTATGGCCCTGTTTGGTTAAAAACTCGCTAGTCCCTACCTGCTTGGTTCCAGGGACTAAACATGGACTAGAGGTTATTAAATGACATGATAAAAGACTATGTTACCCCTAGTAATGAACTAATAGAAACAAGGTGCGATCCGTGGCAGGGCAACTGTTGGAAAAAGTCCCAAAAAGACTCCCTCGGGGTCTTCTTTCTTTAGTCCCAAATGCCCACTTTTAGTCTCGAAAAGTCCCTCCTGTTTGGTTTAGATGTGACTGACACGGAGTTTTTTTAGTCCCTACACCAAAATGTCCCTGTAAACAAACACCCTCTAATAATGCCGCTGAAAAATTGATGCAATGCCACAGTTAAAAGCAAATTACATGTTTAACGAATTTTATTGTTAATATAATCTCTATGTTAATATTAATCAATGCCACCATTTGAGAAATGCTACTGTCTTGCTTTCTTTCCCATTTAGATAAGGTAGATGCTTCTTTTTGTTGGCTTCTGTGTCATCCACCGTTATTGACCACTAATTGTTTCCTTTGCACCTCTGTGTAAACAGGGTTATCTACTTCACCTCGTTGCCATTGTGACCTTTTGTTGCACTACACAAAACACTTTTGTTTTAAGAGTGTTTTGTGCAGTTCAACCAAAATGTCACATCGACAATGTTGCTTGATTGCTTGATCTTAGTGGAACTGCACAAGAGGAGATCTTACTTCCTATCCGTCAAGGCGAATTTGGTTCAGATCTTCTTCTTGTGAGTTGTTTGAATTCCGCATCATGAGAGGTCAGTACTAGCCTTCTTTCACATGATTCTGTAGTGTGCTTTCATATGTTGTTCTACTTGTACGATAATGTTGCTTGATTTTAGTGAACTGCACAAATGGAGACAAGACTTCCAATCTGTATGTGCACCGTAATATCCCATTGAGGTAAGATAAGGATATTTCACAACTGCTGGCCTGTATTTTGCCAGTTTCATTAGAAAATTAAGTTTAGTACTATACTTGTGCTCCCTAATTGACATGCCAAATCTTACATTGAAGGTGAATCTTGTTTGTTATTGAACCAAGTGATGACGGGGAAGAACAAGCGGAAGAAAAACAAAAATCAACTCCCGGTGCTATAATGAAGCACTGGAACTGTGATGACACAAGTAATGATATAGTTTTGCATCTTAATTTATTGCTATGGCTGGAACGAGCAATTGTTTTGCCACTGATTTGATGCCATACATAATTATCTCTACTTGTGCAAACAGGGATCTTCTTTGAAGATACCATATATTTTAGTGGAACTGCACAAGAAGATGTTGGAAACATTAAACTAATCGAGGAGTATATAGTAAGCATGGCCACCCCCGTAGATAGCAATAGATGGTTCCCGAGAAGTGCTTCATCTGTATGCTCTACACAATCAGCCTCCTGACAAAGGTTGGTACTCGCCCACTGATTTCATCCATATGATTGAGCTTTGTCATCTCTATTGGTGTTGTGCTACTGTTTAGATACTGTCATGAAAAAGTGGTATTGTCCTTGGGAAGTGCTTCATCTGTGCTGTTTTAAATATTTCCTTTCCTTTTTTTCGAGCAAACATGGATGCTAACATTTAGTAGTCCTCTTGTCTTTGCACAACAGGATCATCTTCCTCTGAAGAAGAATATGGAGTACGTGAAGTGACTAGTTTCGATTATGCCAGGATGAAGAAGCACTGTCTATCTTCTCATCAGAAGGAGCAGTTGAAGGATGGTTACATTACTCCCCACAAGACCAAACTAACTTCAGCTCAGAAGGACTGACAAATCTCCATTTTTTTGCTATGATGCGCGAGTACAATGTTGTTCTAGGATTCTTTCTAGTGAGTTCCATTTTTCTAAAAGTGTGCTCTACATGGACCATGTATGTGCCTGTTGAAACTGTCAATTCATAATACAGTTTGCTTTATACTAATCACTTTTTTGTATTTGTGCAAACAGGGGTGCTCAGCTTGATTTCAACGGGAACTGCACAAAATGTTCATGAATACATCGAATCATTCATTTCCACCACAAGAAAGGAGGTGCCCATAAGTTCAAGGCGTTGCAACATATAAGGGAGAAATCATACAAGCTACCAATTTGGTTGATTTTGGTGGAACTGCACAAAAAGAACAGCTGGTTTATTTAGCACGAGTTGCCATGTCAATGTCCGAACTGATGGCAAACCCTGCCCATTCCACAATCGTAGGCATTTGATATTTTGGAATGGGACAACCTTGTCAAATTTTGCTCATTGATTTTAGCAAGATATGCGTTTGATATTTTCGAATGGGACACCCTTTGCTATCAGCAGCGGCAATCAATTTTTTCTTTATTCTTTAGTTGTGAAGTAAATATTGCCTCTGACATGTGAGTCGTTGAGATGCATATTCATAGATTGTTTTGAATGTTCTCTATGAATTGCCAGGCCTGTGTGTTTGATTGCAATGTACAGAAACACTAAAAAGCTGCTCAAACTCTTTGTACTCCTTCTGTTCCTTTTTACTTCACACATTGTGAAAGTGCATGCTTTTTTGTATAAGATTGGTCAAAGTAGAGATACTTTGACTGCAGACAAAACTTGTATGCAGACTAGAAAGGACCGGAGGGAGTACATGTGAAACTGCTGCAAACGTGGTGATCACCCTGGGAATAATGCTAGTACATATTGTTTTGCATGTTCATCCAATGCCAGTGATACAAGAATTCGAACTAATCGAAATAAATTCATTCATACAAGGTCGGATTTCATATAAACATGCCGGATTTCATTACATTTCATACATTCTTCAACTAAAAAGGGGTGTTTGTGGCCGCATGCATCTCCCAGATGCAGAGGCCGGGGGTCATCCTCCTTTTCGAAAAAAGACTAAAAAGGGGTGCGCTGGAGGTATAATTAATTAACCGAAGTTACCCACCCGTGTCCTGCTAAGCCGAACAGAAGCTTCAGTGACTTAACTGCAGGTGCAGTTGCATAACTGACATGTGGCCTGTTGGGCCCACGTGTTAGTCAGCCAACTGCACCAGCAGTTAAGTAGAAGCAGCGTTCTTCTCCAGCGCAGCTCTCCGACTCCACGTCGCCGCCAAGAAGCTAACCGGACGTCAATGGTCAACCCGCCTAGCTTGGCTTCAACCAGAGGGTAGCAGCGGTGGCCTTACTTGGACACGAGTGGCGGTGACCTACCATGTTCTACTCTTCCTCGTTTTTTGTGTGGCGCGGCCTCATTGGCAGCGGGGCGGGGCCTCGGCGGAGCCGGCGATGCCTCTGTCTCGTTGCCGGCGGGCGGCGCGTCAGCGGAGCGGTGGAAATCCTCCCCCACGTTGCCGGCACGGTGGGGCCTCGGCTGAGCCGGCGATGTCCTCTGCGTCGTTGTTGGCGGGGCGGGGCCTTGGCAGAGCCGGCGGTGTCCTCTGCCTCGTTGTTGGCGCCGCGGGGCCTCGGCGGAACCGGCGGTGTCCTCTGCCTCGTTGTTGGCGCCGCGGGGCGTCGGCGGAGCAGGGCGTCGTCGATGCCAGCGGAGCGGGGACTCGTTGGAGCCGGCATTGTCCTCTGACTCGTCCTCGGTCTCGCCAAACAGCGCCTCGCCCGCTTCATCGCCCTCTTTGCTAGCTTCTTTGTAGGCGACCGCAGCCTCCACCACCCGCATGCGGTACCACTAGCGCTCGAGGCGGCCCTTGCGGGCGGAGCGGTACGAGTCGAGCAGCGCCTCCTGCTCCGCCTGCTCCGCGGTGATCTTCTCCTCCGCCTGCAGGTGCTCCTGGAGGAGATGGTGGTTGTAGGCGGCGTCGGCCTGCGCCTCCCGGAACTGCTCCTCATGCATCTGCCTCACCCTGTCCATATATTGGGCACGGGCCTCACCGATGGTCATGGTGCAATTCACCGGCAAGGATGGCGCGAAGGAGGGGGTTGGCGCCGGATCCTCGACTACCATGTTCTCCATTGGGACGCCGTCGTCCTCCGGCTACCTGCTGGCCAGCCGGTCGGCAGCAATGGCTGCTATCTCCTTGTGGTCCGTCGTCTGCCCGTCCCGAAGAGCGCTGGAGCGCGAGGAAGCCATGGTGGGCAGTAGTGGTGTGGACAGGAGAAAGGCAACGAATGCGGATGACTACGGCTATGGCCGACGCAGCAGTTTATATAGCAATGGTGGGCGGGCAGAGGGACGGACGTGTGACATCGGAGTAGCTGCCTCGGCAACCGTGTACCATTAATGGTGCGGCAGATGGACGGACGGACGACACTTGTGTCGTTTGAAGGCAGAACAATCGCCTGCACCGGAGCGGGGCGGCCGATGCTGACTGTTTTGGGCGGAAAGCGCGCGCGGGCGAGGAGATCACTTTACTTGGATAGGATGACAATGGGGACCCACCAGGTCCATAGCCTCACGTACGCAAGTGCCTCCTTATTATATATATATATATAGAACTATAATTTATGTTGCTTCCTCCTAGTTTCCTGACATCACGTTCCCACACCATTGTCTACCTATGTACTCCCTGCTTTCCGGTTTATAGGGCTTATCTCAAAATTTTAGTTTTTCCATTTTATAAGGCTCAATTTGGTTGTTTTCCATCACATGTTCAGATTCCAAGGTGCATTAAATCATTGCATGCAAGTATTAAGAGAAAATTGACCAATGCATGTACTTTATGCATGCACGCAATTCAATTAATGCATTGATAAACATAAGTTTTTGAGGATAACAAGAGCATTAATTAGGTGCTTTTGCAAAACTAGAAAAAGTATTCCACCACTCGCCATCTACCTTGATTGGTGAGATTTTTGAATTGAGCATTATAAACCGGAAAGGAGGGAGTAGTCAATAAATGAGAGAATTGCACAAGAAGCGGCCGACAGCTGGGACCAAGCAGCTTGAGCAGTATTTGTGTTTTTGAGGTGTGAGCACTGCAGAGTTTTTCGATGTTTACCCCAGATATTAATTTTCTCCTCTGAACAACAACGAAAATATCGCTGCAGGTATTAACTGGGCGGGTTGTGGCCCGTCTAGCCCAGGCCAGATATCCAGCCCAGATATTAATTTTTTTCAAGCTGAAAACGGCTAGCCCAGCTATACTTTTTTTTAGGAATACCCACGCAAGGTCAAGTTGTTATTCTCTGCCCCGCTAGGCTGCAAATCTTTCCTAGGAAGGATGCATTAGGCTTAACAAGAAAATGGGCTTTAAGAAATAATAAATGAGATGTAATTATAAAAACTGGGCAGTAACTATAAAAAAATGCACAAAACAGTGATTACTTTATAAAATATTATTTTTGGAATATTGAAAATTTTAATTTCATTAATTGTTGCGAGCAGAATGTTTCGTTGGATTTTTACGCAATATAAATTTATATTGAAATTGTATTTAGTCTGACTAAAATTTCAGGATAAAAATATTCGGATCCCATCAAAATATGGGAAATTTTATTGAATTCTGTTTTGAACGGTTGGTTGACATGGGCTGTACTTTTAACAAACTGTAAATGGGCTGTAGTAAATTCCATTAGAATTCAAAAATGGGCTACACATTCTTACAAATCTCAAATTGGCTATAAGTTCTCTGCCACACACTTCTGGCCTTACTAAGTTGACGCGTCCCCTAAAAAAACAGAGTTGATGGGTATGCAAGGCATTGTCAACTTATAGTCAACACACGGTTCTAGCAGCAGTGGCCGTTGGATGTCCATCCAACGGATGTCATGCTTCTTCTTCAATCTCGGATATTCTAGCTTCACCCACCCAAAAAATGATTTATCCCCCTGACATCTGGGGCGCACCGTTTCGGAAGCTGACCTGTGGGCCTACAAAGTTGACGTACCAAGGGCTTTGTCAACTTAGTCAATATAAACGATTCTAGCTGCAGTGACCATACGATGTCCATCCAACGGCCGTCGTGCTTCTTCAACCTCTGGTCTTCTTGCTCCAGCCGCCCAAAGCAGCGCCGGTCGTGCCGCCTGCTCCTGCCTCCCGTGGCCGGCTGTGCTGCCGCGGAGGCCTCACCGCCCCCTACTACTCCCACCGCTGGCCAGGCCATCCCTCCACTCACCCACTGACCCACACCCCCTGTTATTCTGCGGCGATGGCAGCGCAGCCGAACCAGTGAACGCTCGTACTCCTCTCCGCGTGTGCATCCACTGCCGCGTCTTCCCCGGCTCCGCATCATCCCCTGCCCAGGCCTCGCCGTCGTCCACCGCCGTGGTGCTCTCGGCGCGGCGTGGTCAACGTGGTCAAGGAATGACTTCCATTGGACGTGGACTGTACGTGGAGAGGCTGACAGCTGGGTCCACGGCAGCCGCAAGGAAGTGCCTCCTTATTACGCGCAAAATAATTATTCCTCCACCTGACAGCGGGGACCCACCAGATGGGCCACCGTATTTCACGAAAAAATGATTCGCCCCCTGACTGCTGGGACCCACGAGCTACATCTTCGCACGCAAGGAAGTGCTTCCGAGCAAAAAAAATGATTCGCCCCCCTCACTGCTGGGACCCACCAGCTACATCTTCGCACGCAAGGAAGTGCGTCCGAAAAAAAATAACGATTCGCCCCCGACT
>NC_041383.1:89831381-89832083 GCF_002162155.2 Triticum dicoccoides
GCCCCCCTGACTGCTGGGACCCAGCAGCTACACCTTCGCATGCAAGGAAGTGCGTCCGGGCAAAAAAAACGATTCGCCCCCCTGACTGCTGGGACCCAGCAGCTACACCTTCGCATGCAAGGAAGTGCGTCCGGGCAAAAAAAATGATTCGCCCCCCTGACTGCTGGGACCCACCAGCTACATCTTCGCAGGCAAGGAAGTGCCTGACAGTCGAGACCCACCTGGTCGAAGCGTACGTAGTGTTGTCATCCTGGTCGTGAACGTGTACGTACATACTAGTCGATGTAGAGGCGCGCACGTGTCATAGTAGAGGCGCGCCGTGTCGTAGTAGAGGCGCGCACGTAGCATGTACACGTACGTATAGCGGCCAGGATGCAAGAAAGAAAATACAGTCACGTATGTGTACATACGGGCGGGGTCTCGAACGCCTAGTCGCGCATACCGCAAAACGGAGGAAATGGACCTCCTACGGTCGAAACGGGGGTCCTGTTGATCGGGAGGGGTGTGGCGTACCACAAAACGGACGAAATGGACCTCCTACGGTTGAAACAGGGGTCCTGTTGATCGGGAGGGATGTGGCGTACCGCAAAACGGACGAAATGGACCTCCTTCGGTTGAAACGGGGGTCCTGTTGATCGGGAGGGGTGTGGCATACCGCAAAACAGACGAAACGGACTTGTGTTGGAGTGCTACGGTCGAAAC